>NC_081184.1:55457374-55757374 GCF_029867415.1 Vicia villosa | reverse complement strand
TGGGCACCGAATTATGACGGACCTTACGTTGTGAGAAAAGTTTTCTCTGGAGGAGCTTTGGTGCTCACCACTATGGATGGAGAGGATCTCCCGCACCCTGTGAATGCGGATGCAGTTAAAAAATACTTCGCGTAGACCTGGTAAAAAAAAAAAAAAAAAAAAAAAAAAACCAGGCAAAAGAATGAAAAAAATGATGTACACCCGCTAAGTTGAAAACCTGAAAGGGCGACTTAGGCAAGAAAGGGTATCCCGGCGAATTGAAAACCTGAAAGGGCAATTCGGGCAAAAGTTAGGGATATAAAGCGAACGACTGCAGCCCATTGCTGGATCACTTCGCATCTTGTCATGGACAAAGATCAGGTCAACCATCCTCATTTGAAAGCAGGATATTTGAGAACTTCAAAATCTAGAAGGTTACAGCAGAATCAAGTTCCAGTGGCGCCCCAGTCTTACATTGCCAACCCTTGTATTTACTTTTCTTTTTTTGCAATTACCTCTTTTTGGGAATTGCCTCCTAATGTACCTTGCCTACTTTACAGGCCGATAAATCAATAAAATTGTTGATATTCAGATATATGCTTGTTTTATTTTTTTATTTTTTATTTTTTATTTTTTTCCCTTTTATTGTTTTGTTTGCGAAAAACGTCCAAACTTTTTGATGATTATTGCATATGAAAATGTAAAGGTTTCTATAAAGCAGAATGTAAAAACAAATCTACTTAAAACTCCAAATTGTTGAAGTATTCAAAATCAAAAAGAATAGTCACACATTTCTTGATCGTCTTCGCGCTTACGAATGTGTGTCCCATTTCGTTAGCTAGGACAATGGTCGTTTATGGATATGACTTTTGGAATATGGCGTAGATCATTTATCCCTGTGAGTTGGATGATGAAATCATTATTCCCCAGTGAGGGCTTTTCAAAACAGGATCATTCTCCCCCATCCAAATTGGCGCAATTATAACTTTTCAGGAAGTGTTCCCTCAAACAAATTTTGTTCATGAGACATCTCTCAAAGTTGTTGAGTTGTCAAAAGGATTCTTCTGGCATCCCTAATTTCCCAGTTTGAAGTCTAGCTTGTATCAGATCACGCTTCGGTTCAGAAGTTCCCGTTCTTTGGTAACGGAGGTTGTAAAAGTTTTCATCCCCATGAAGTTTGTTGGTTGGTTTTCTCTTGTGTACAAGAAAACTTTTTGGTTCCCAGTAAAGGGATTGCTATAGTTTGTTCCCGGTTTAAGATGTCGACAGATTTCAGTATAATTTATTCCTCATCTCCAGCGAATATATTTCCCAGTGGAGTTTCTGTCACGTGCTATCCACAGATTGTTGTATTCCCCAATGAAGCTTCCGACGGAATTCTATACAAGTGTTTTCTATTTCCCTAGTGATGTGGATTTATTTATCCCCAGTGATGGATACTAGGTCATTCCCCAATGAAGTTGAATAACGGTTTAGAAGTCAGAGTTTGGTTCTCTTCTTTTCCAGTCAATGTATTTGACACTGTCCTCGGTGAAGCCCAATTCAAGAGGGTACTCTCAGGATTTGCAATTTATTTTTGCATTCTTTTTCTTCAACTTTGCAACCAGTGCATTATAAGCAAGTTGCTTCTCTCCAGCGGATCGATGGTTAGGAGTTTTTCTCCCTGAAGACCATCTTATATACTAATGTCATTCCCCGACGGAGCACTCTTTTCATGCATCATCTGCATTGCATCTACCCCAAGAGTAAAAATAATTCAAGCATGCATCGAAGCATAAGTTTATTTTGGTTGATTACTGGCGTCTCTTGTAGACTTTATCTCCTGCAGTGGTTGTCTACCTCAAGTTCTGATGTTATCTTCGGACTCTTGTCACCTTTCTTGTGACCTTATGGTATTATTCTGGTGAAACCTGTGAGTTTGTCTCTTTCTTTTTTGGGTTCCGTGTATCGGTCTCCTCCCTTTGGTTTATCTGCGTTGGTCAGATTCTCCTTTCGTAAGCGTAGCTAACATTCTTTAAGTGGGTTTCGTGTATCGTCTCCTTCTTTTTTTGGGTTCCGTGTATCGGTCTCCTCCCTTTGGTTTATCTGCGTTGGTCAGATTCTCCTTTCGTTAGCGTAGCTAACATTCTTTAAGTGGGTTTCGTGTATCGTCTCCTTCTTTTTTGGGTTCCGTGTATCGGTCTCTTCCCTTTGGTTTATCTGCGTTGGTCTGATTCTCCTTTCGTTAGCGTAGCTAACATTCTTTAAGTAGGTTTCGTGTATCGTCTCCTTCTTTTTTTGGGTTCCGTGTATCGATCTCCTCCCTTTGGTTTATCAGCGTTGGTCAGATTCTCCTTTCGTTAGCGTAGCTAACATTCTTTAAGTGGGTTTCGTGTATCGTCTCCTTCTTTTTTGGGTTCCGTGTATCGGTCTCCTCCCTTTGGTTTATCTGCGTTGGTCAGATTCTCCTTTCGTTAGCGTAGCTAACATTCTTTAAGTGGGTTTCGTGTATCGTCTCCTTCTTTTTTGGATTCCGTGTATCGGTCCCCTCCCTTTGGTTTATGTGCGTTGGTCAGATTCTCCTTTCGTTAGCGTAGCTAACATTCTTTAAGTGGGTTTCGTGTATCGTCTCCTTCTTTTTTGGATTCCGTGTATCGGTCCCCTCCCTTTGGTTTATGTGCGTTGGTCAGATTCTCCTTTCGTTAGCGTAGCTAACATTCTTTAAGTGGGTTTCGTGTATCGTCTCCTTCTTTTTTGGATTCCGTGTATCGGTCTCCTCCCTTTGGTTTATCTGCGTTGGTCAGATTCTCCTTTCGTTAGCGTAGCTAACATTCTTTAAGTAGGTTTCGTGTATCGTCTCCTTCTTTTTTGGATTCCGTGTATCGGTCTCCTCCCTTTGGTTTATCTGCGTTGGTCAGATTCTCCTTTCGTTAGCGTAGCTAACATTCTTTAAGTGGGTTTCGTGTATCGTCTCCTTCTTTTTTGGGTTCCGTGTATCGGTCTCCTCCCTTTGGTTTATCTGCGTTGGTCAGATTCTCCTTTCGTTAGCATTAGCTAACATTTTGGAACATGTTCAGTGTATCTTTCTTGTTTTCGTTCGCAAATTTTATGGTTCTTTTGTATTCAATCTCCTTTCACCTTGATAGTTCGAAACTATGGTTTTCTCACTTATCTGGTTCAAGTAAATTGAATAGGGGAAGCTGTTGCACCCCAAAATTTGCTCACCCAATTTTCAACCACTTGTAGGTTTCTCATTAGCATGTGCATTCATACATAAGGATGGGATCAAGATATTATGGTATTCATGAGTTTCCTCAAGATAGAGAAAGAGCATTCAAACAATTATGCCAAGAGAAGTTTTGTCCTGAAGGATCAATTATTGAAGCATCATCTTGAATTAGGGTTTTTGAAACTTGGCCATTATCCTCCTAAGACAAAGATCAGAACTAGGGTTTTGGATTTAATCAGGTTTGTTTAGAGTTTTGGAGCCAGTTATTTTTCCATGATGTTTATGTGTTCTTAAGAATCCTTGATTGAAGATTTGATCATCGATTTTGAAGGAAAAAGGATCAATTGGCCAAAAAGGGCAAAATGGTCTTTTTACCTAAAAGTCAAATAAAGTCAAAGTTGACCGAGTTGACTTTTGGTCAACATGAAGTTCATAGACCATATTTTCATATGAAATGATCATTGATGAGTGAAAATCATGAGAAATAGAGGTTTTGAAGTTTTACTTGAAAGATAAGTTGCTTGGATGTTTAAATTTTTTCTAAGTGTTGGATGATTTTGCAAGACTTTGAACTAGCATAACTTCCTCGTTTTTTATCGGATTTGGGCGATTCTTTTGGGATATTGAAGAGGGGAATGAGATCTACAACCTTTCCTCTTATAAATATTTTGCATTATGTACTAAAAATTGAGAGATATAGGCCTTAGAAGTTGGGGTCATTTCAAGTCATGATGGGCAAATTGCTAGGCAGCTGCTGTGTCATGCCCAGGAATTTCATCAAACAGTTGGTGGGCCAAATGTACAAGCCTTTTTCTCGTAATTGAAGATGCTTTTGATAGAATAAATGGAAGGATATTATAAATTGCCATGTAAGCTTCACAACAAGCTTGGAATCACTTCAATTGGCCAAAATATGAGAGAGATACGACTCTTGGAAGTTAAGGTTTCGAAGTTGGTTTATGCCCAGCCATGCAGGCCCATGCAGGCCCATGCACACGCCCAGCCAGTCCTGTTATGCCTTGTTTTTTCTCAACTTTATGCCACGATTTCTCTATGATTCCAACTCCAAATTCAAAAATTCAAAGCACTATGATCATCTACATAGAAAGGGCTTTCCAAAGGCCTCTCTAACATTCAAAATGCTCGAGCAAATTTAGAGAAATATGAGCCACAAGTTAGCTGGTTGGCTATTTTGGCTTTTGGTTAAATTAGTGAGTATTTGTATTTTGTTTGCACTCAGTTATGAAGGCACATGAGAGGCACGAATTCTACACTCTATAATTTACTAAAAGAAGCCAAACAAAGTCACACACAAGTCATGGTACCATTCCTATCATGTATTGCCATTTTTGGCAAAATTCTTTCAAAAAGATGAAAGCACCCCATGTGACCACCAAGCCAGCTCATCACCTCACACTTTTTCCATTCACTCACACTCTCCATTTGCTCACCAAAACGCACAAAACCTGCAGCCAATCCTTCACAAAACGCAGGCTTGCTCACCACTCCATATTTTGTCCAAAACTTCCAAAATCACCCCCCAACGGTTTTAAACTTGATAGGACCTTTCTACCCTCACTCTTGAGCTCCTATATAAGCCCACTCTCCTTCAGAAACCCTAAAAAAACGAGCAACATCATTCAAAAGCAAAAGTTGTCTTTCTCTTCATTTTTTCTACAAAACCCTTGCAAACACCATTCTCTTTTTGTTCCAGTCACCATCTTTCCCTTGTTTCTACTCCATTGAAGTTCAAGTGGGAGAAGTCAGGAGGCTTTCTCTTGACTCAGAGGCACCTTGTGAATTTATTTTTCACAAACTTTGAGGTAACCTCCTTAATCCCTTGCATAGCATCATATAATGTGTTTTAGTCGTGGTATGTTTCATATATTTGTCCATTCTAGTTCCTGATGATGGTATTTGAAACTATTTGTGGTTTGAATCATGTTTTCTATTTCTATATTTTTTTGTGAAAAATGGTGGATCCATGACTTTAAGGCTCCTTTTCTCCATCATCTAGCCTCCTTTTTTATTCAAACTTGTGATGGTTGTGTTCTTGGCATTTATATCTACAACTTTGTTTTTTACTTTCTCGGATTTCGTTGAGAAATGAGTGAGTTATGGTTGCTTAAAGGTTGCATGACAAATGTGAGGATCTAGGGCTTTCACGTTTTTGCTACTGGTTTTTATGTTTTTTGTGTTGTCTCCATGAAGAAGACGCTTACGTGGCAGCGTTTTATTGGTTGGCTTCCTATTTTGTCTTTTAGTGACTTAACTTGGACTATTGACCAATTGATGTTTTGTTACATAACTTTCTCTCTTATTTTAATTTCTGTTTGTTTTTTTAATGAAAGAATGGATCAAAAACCTGATGGGCTTACCTGAAGCGCTATGTACACCTCTCAGCTGAGCCCATTTCCTGGGCTGTTAGAAGAAACTGTATAAATTATCATTTGCTATCACACCTCCTGTTCGGATTTGGATTTTATTATTACTACCTTACTTACTGATTTTATCTTTGATATTTCCATTAATCAAAAAATTCCAAAAAAAATAGGACAATGACCCTTGGAGAGTCCTCTGACCAGTGATATTTTTATTTTATTTTTTGTAATTTTCGTAGCTATTATAAAAAATTCCACAAAAAAACATATAAGTTTATTCATGTTTTCACTACTTGCTAATTTCTGATTTTATTTTTTCAATTTCTCATTAATAAAAAAATTCAGGAAAATAGGACAATGAACTTTAGTGAGTCCTTTAATTCATAGTATTTTTATTTTGTTTTTTAGCATTATTGTTTATATTTTAGTTATTTGTTTAAATTAGTATGTCTAACTTTATGACTTCTTTTGTGTCTGTTTTGTTTATTTTATTTTTAATTGTTCCTTTGACCCAAAAAAAATAACAAAAATATGTTTTAGTCTTCTGAGACCTTTATTTAATTTCGTATAATTTTAGTTTGCTGACTTTAAGTAATTAACTTTAAAAATTCAATTTTAAAGTTAATTGTTTAGAATTAGGGTTTTAAGGGGTATTTTCACTTGATAATTTCTAAAAGCTATCAATTGAGCTTGGGAAAAATCAAAAGAAAATACTCAAGTGTTCTTAAATGATCTTAGGTGATAAGAACATTTTTTCTACAATTTTATTTCTGACTTTACTTTTTCTCCTTGATTTAATTTGTTTCTATGCCTAGTTTGGGCTAGTTTTGTTTATATTTTTGCTTATTAGTTCTCCTTTATAATTAAATATTTTTCTTGATTAGTTTCTGACTTATACTTGTTTTAGGATGCATAAAATGTATTTTATTTGATTTTACCTAATTATCTCCTATTTTTCTTTGAATTTAGAGTTGCATATATTAGATAAGGTTTACTTTGAGATTATGTTACATTTTCTTTGAATTATAACCTTAGTTATTAGACTTATTTTTTGAGGGTAACATATGACTTGAATATGCTTTTGATTATACCAATTTAGTTTGATTTTATGAACCTCTTTTCATTTTATTATGGCTTCTCTTCTTATGCAATTCCTAAAACCCTAATTTAGGGTCAAGTTGGATCCTTAGGGATTTCTTTTGCACTTTGTTGATTATATGGGGTATGATAAACTCCATGATGGTCTTTTAAAGGCTTGAGAGACATTTGACTCCTTCTCTCTTTTTTTTTATCTCTTTTTAGTTTATATTTGTTTCTTTTGTGTTCTATTTTTGTTGACCCCATGGTGAGCTTTGTAGAAGCAAATGATCCATGGTTTTACGAGGTTTCATTTCTGACTTGTGTCATCTAAAGAGGATCCTCACTGTGTATGCTTGTTGTCTTTTCATCTTTGTTGGCCATTTAGGTGCTATTCACTTCTTACTTAATTAGTAATAGCTTGTTTTGATTAATTTTGTTGTGAGGTGAGATCTTTTGAGGGATCAATGAGCCATTGTTTGATTGATAAGTACTTCCTTATGTGGTTTATTTAATGCGGCTTGTGTTCCGTTTTCTTTGTGATATCTTGTCTATTGACATTGCTTGTGTGTATCCTTTCATGTCTTCTTCTCGATTTGTGTTGATTGTCTATTGACATTGCTTGTGTGTATCCTTGCATGTCTTCTTGATGATTTTTGTTGATTGTTTCTTGACATTGTTCGAGTGTATCTCTACATTGTCTCTTTTATTACTTGTGTATCTTTTAGTGTATCTTGAATACACATTGTTTATCTAGAGTTTGCTTGTGTTTATCCCCGTTTGTCTCTTTTTTGCCATGCTCCCTTAGGACTTGACTTTTCAAAGTCATTAGACCTTAGGCTCTAATCCAAGCATGATAACTTCTAGGACATTTTTAGTCCCCCTTTTTAGTTTAGGTCATCTTTTTCTTTTCAATCTTTAATCCACCTAATAATATCAAATAAGTGGAGAAGGGTGAGTATCCTTGCATTGGGATTTAATTCACCATTATCCACACTTCCCCCTAAAAAATACCAACTAAAAAACTTAATAAGTGGAGAAGGGTGAGTATCCTTGCATTGGGATTTAATTCACCATTATCTACATCTAAAAAACACTTAAAACACCTAATAAAGGTTAAAACTCTTAAAAAGTGGAGAAAGGTGGGCATCCTTGCATTGGGCTCTAGATCACCTCTATCCACATCAAAAAACACCAACCAATTTTCTTTTTCTTTTAAGGATATGTTAAGTCCTTCCCATACTTAGGCGTGTGAGTCTCCAAAGGTCGAGCAACGTTGGGATGTGATCTTAACCTCTATCCATCTAAAAAACACAAAAACATACAGAAATATTTGAGCCGAACTACGGCTGCTCTGATTCCTTTAAGGGATACGTAGGCATTGGATCGCGGGGTCCAAACGAGCACACTTTGTAAATATTCCTTCTTTTCCCCGTGTTTTGTTTTTCTTTCTTTTGTCATGCATTGCATTTAGCTTTTAGCTTTAGACTCTTAAACACCCATAGATTACAACTAACAAGAGTGGATCCCGTCGAGTACGACGGACGTGAGGGGTGCTAATCCCTTCCCCTTGCGTAACCGACTCCCTTACCCTTTTCTCTAGGTCGTAGACCTTTGTTTGTTTGTTTGTTTGTTTATAGGTTTTAGTCGATGTTTTCCTTTCCCTTCTCTTGGGATAAATAAACACTCGATGGCGACTTCATTGTTTTTCCGATGAGTTTTTTCCAGTTGCTTCAATCTCCTTCTGAAACAGAAAAATCCATTCCAAGTCTCAATCATATTCTGAAAGAATATGACTCGAGCTTCAGAAAGTTCTTATCTAGAAGTATTGGCAGAAGTCATCTTGCTTCTATGATATATGGTGTTTCTGGAAACAGAAGGTTTTGCTTTGGCTATGAGGGTGATACCTCACATAATTTTGAACCTGTTGATGATCTGAAGATCACATAGAAGCCATTGTATGATCAGTTCAAATATGGCCATGCACATGATATTAGGCTCACTTCACATGCACAGAGCTTGAACACTGTTCACACCAAGAAGCATGTGACACATCCTAAGAAATATCATGCTGACAAACCTAAAGAATATCATGTTGTTCCTCCTGTTAAATATTATGCTAAACCCAAGTTCAATCAGAACTTGAGGAGATCTAACAAGAAAGGACCCAAGAAATTGTGGGTACCTAAGGAGAAGATAATTTCTGTTGCAGATATCCTTGGCTGCAAAGAGGACAAAAAGCAAAATGTCATGGTACCTGGACTCTGGGTGCTCGCGACACATGACGGGAAGAAGGTCTACGTTCCGAGACCTGGTGCTTAAACCAGGTGGAGAAGTCAAGTTTGGAGGAGATCAGAAGGGCAAAATCATTGGCTCTGGAACCATAAGTCTTGGTAACTCTCTTTCCATAACTAATGTACTTCTTGTAGAACGATTAACGCATAACTTATTGTCCATAAGTCAATTAAGTGACAATGGTTATGATATAATCTTCAATCAAAAGTCTTGCAAGGTTGTAAGTCAGAAGGATGGCTCAATCCTATTTACAGGCAAGAGAAAGAACAACATTTATAAGATTGATCTTTCAGATCTTGAGAAGCAGAAGGTGACTTGCCTTATGTCTGTTTCTGAAGAGCAATGGGTCTGGCACAGAAGATTAGGACATGCTAGTTTGAGAAATATTTCTCAGATTAACAAACTAAATCTGGTCAGAGGACTCCCTAATCTGAAATACAAATCAGATGCTCTTTGTGAAGCATGTCAGAAGGGCAAAGTTCTTAAAACACAAGGATGTGTCTCATTCAGTGTTCTTTGAATTCTGCACTCAGATCCAATCTGAGAAGGAGTGCAAGATCATAAAGGTCAGAAGTGATCATGGTGGCGAATTTGAGAACAGATTCTTTGAGGATTTCTTCAAAGAAAATGTTATTGCCAATGATTTCTCTTGCCCTGGAACTCCACAACAAAATGGAGTTATAGAGCGAAAGAATAGGACTCTACAATAAATGGCCAGAACCATGATCAATGAAACCAATATGGCTAAGCACTTCTGGGCAGAAGCAATAAACACTGCGTGTTATATTCAGAATAGAATCTCTATAAGACCTATTCTAAATAAGACTCCTTATGAATTGTGGAAGAACAGAAAGCCCAACATTTCATATTTTCATCCTTTTGGATGTGTGTGTTTTATTCTGAATACTAAAGATCATCTTGGTAAGTCTGATTCTAAAGCACAAAAGTGTTTTCTTCTTGGATATTCTGAACGCTCTAAAGGCTACAGAGTATACAATACTGAAACATTGATTGTAGAAGAATCAATCAATATCAGGTTTGATGATAAGCTTGGTCTTGAAAAATCAAAGCAGCTTGAGAATTTTGCAGATATAGATATTGTCATATCAGAAGCTGTAGAACCAAGAAGCAAAGCTGCAGAAGCTGGAAGTCTCAGAAGAAATGGATCAGAAGATCAAGTTGCTGCATCTTTAGAGAATCTCAGGATTTCTGAAGAGCCAACAGTCAGAAGATCATCTAGACTTTCATCAGCTCATTGAGAAGATGTGATTCTTGGGAAGAAAGATGATCCTATCAGAACAAGATCATTTCTAAAGAATGACAATCAGAAGCAGTGATCAGAATCAGAAGGCGTAAAGTCTATTCAGAAAAATACAGCTGTCGTCTATTTTCTGATGGTAAACACGTGTATGTACGGTTAGTAAAAAGCGTGCAGTTGAAAAGACGCCGACCTAGGTAACTGTGTTAAATTATTTCATTTACCATGTTCTCTCACCTAACGTCACTCATCATTTAATGCAATTGATTTCTTTTGATTCTGTAACTGTTCATTCTCAAAATTTTATTGTATTCCTTTTCTCAAATCCGTCTCTATATATTCTTTTCAAATCATATCATTTATCTTTTTCGCTCCCATTCTCTCTTTCTTCTTGCATTTTTTTTGAAAACTTCTTAGTCTCTTCTAAAACCCTAAACGAAAAACCAGAATTTGTTCTTCTTATTTGTTCATTCTGCTTCAATGGCTGCTTCTTCATCTCAAAATGTTGGTTCATCTGCTCATCTCCATCTTCAAGAAGAAGAAAATCAGCAACTCACTCCGGTTGTTGCGTGCTCCATTCCTAAGAATGAATTGGAAGTTCTATGTGAACTCATGGTTGATTTTGATAACATTGAAAAACACCAATATCATCTTAAAGAAGATATCATCTTTCAAGGATGGACCTCACTGTTCACTGAGTTCTGTGGACCAGTCTATCCAGGTCTTGTCAAGGAATTCTGGGTGCATGCAGTTGTCGCTCCTAAATCTATCTTGTCTTTCGTCCATGGAAAGTTTGTGGTAGTGACTGAGAACATCCTAAGAATGATGTTTGATCTGAGAAACCCTGAAGGGGTTTTTGAAATCGATCAAAGGGCTGATTGGAAAGTTGTGTTATCTACTCTCTACTCAGATGTAAATGAAACAAAGCATGTCAAGGACATGAGACACCTCTACAAAATCTGGACCAATATTCTTCTTGGGTGTTTTTATCACAGGAAAGGAACACATGCTGCTGACTTTGTCAACAATGAGCAAAAATACATTCTGTATTGCATTGCCACTAAGAAGAAGGTTGATGCTATCTACATTATCTTCAACCATATGTGGAAGGCTGTGAAGGATTCCAGAAATGCCTTCAGAGAAAAAAGCTGTACCACTATTCCTTTTGGTAGAATCATCACAAATCTTCTGGTTCATTCCAAGATTGTTGAGGACCTGGAAACTGAAGGTATTATCAAATACCTTGTTGTCACCTCTGGGAGTTGCCTGAATGCTCTCACTTTAAAGAAGATGAAGGTGATTGATACAATCATCAAAACTCCCCAACCTCTTGCTGGATCAAGAATCAGAAGAGAACCTGTTCTAGCAGACTTTGAAACCTTCTTCAAAAGTGAAGTACCAGGAGTCAGAACTAGGTATCTGAAGTCACTAAAAGAGGACGAAGGTCTTAAAGGTCAAGAGAAAGGTGCTCCTGTTAAAGTAAATCGCAAGAAGGAAGGAAGGACCAAAAGAAAATTTGATCATCCTTCTGTTAATCAGGTGAAGGTAGTTCAGAAAGTTACTGCTACTGAGAAAGAAGTGGTTCCAAAAGAAGTAATTGCAAAGGTTGTTAAGGCCGTCTCAGTTGAATTTGAGAAGAATAAGAAGGAGGCTGAGAAAAAGAAGAAGAAGTCAACTAACAATGCTGAGATTGTTAAAGTTGTTGAGAAGGAGAAAAACAGAAAAAGAAAGCTAATAATTCAAGACTCCGATGAAGAAAATGTTGTTCAAGAGGCTGTGAATCAGCAGGAAGTTCTGGCGACCGTCAGAAGGAGAGAGATCCCTAGTGGCAAAACAAAGGTTGTTGAAGAGCCGAAGGGTCAGAAGCAGAAGAAGCTTGAGGCTGTGGTCAAAGCTATTCAGAAAGCATCCAAAGGTATACATATTTTTGAAACCGATTCTACTCCTGCTGGTATTTCAGAAGTTGCACCAATAACGGTTACCCCTATCCTTGAACCAGAAATAGCCCCATCAGAATCACCTATAAACGTCCTTGTTCTTACACCTCCATCTTCTCCTGTAACCATTCCTTCTTCTCCACCCACCATCAATCCTGTTTTGGATATACCACCCCTTCAAACTCTCTTTCCACCTCACACAAATATCTCCATCTCTCAACTCCTCCCCATGCCAACTTTGAACCCATTCCTTCCACCTCTCAAAACAACCAAAGTGATTCTGATCTTCCAAACTCTGCATCACATGAGCAACTGCTCCGTGACTGCAACTACACTCCAAAGCCTCGTCCTGAAGCTGAATTGGTAGTGTTAGATTCTGATACTGAAGCAGAATCTTCTTATAAGTTGGATAGAGAGCCTCAACCTTATTCCATCCCTAACCCTGCCTTCTTAAAAACCAAAATAAAATCCCGCCGTTTGTACCCTATTGGTGTAATCTTTGAAATAGTAAAGAGGAATCTTCAGAGGGTCTATGATACTATCAGAATTGCTGAATGTTCTGGTCTTAATGACGTGGCTGTGCAAAAGTTCTGGCGAATGTTACGCAGAACAGCAGATACGTATTTTGAAGAACTTTAGGAAGCCTGCGTAGAAGCTACTCCATGGCCTCGTGGAATTCTGAGAAATTATGAAGACTTCTGGTTTGCACGTCTCGGAGGGAGACATAACTTTGATGAGAAGTAATTTGTGGATGAACTGGAAGAAGCAAGACTGGTTGTTGCATTGGAAGCTAACCCTTGCAGGGAAATTGTGGTCTGGAGACCTCAATATCCTGTTCTGCTCGGAGACTTCAAGACTCTCTTTGATTTTCTGAGGGAGAACCCTTCTAAGAAAGACCCAAGCTTGGTCATTCCAGAAGTTGTTGACCCACCAGAAGTTGAAGGTCCTTCTGCCCCTAGGAATCTAGCTGCCATTCTTCAGGCACTTGAGAATGGAGATTCTGAGATTCCGGCTGCAGAATATGAAGATGCTTCTATGCAAGAAGCAGATGTAGAAGATCATGTTGCTGAAACAGTTCCTGTTGAGGAAAACCCTGCAAATGATCTATCAATAGATGTTGCAGATCACAATGCCATCCCTGTGGATAGAAGCTGTGAAGCTTCTTCTGATGAACCTTCCCGTCTTGCAAGGACTCTGGAAGTTATTCAGAAGAACCAGGATGAGCAAAGCTCAGTCAATGCTGAGTTTAGAGCTTTCATTGAGAAGCAGAATGAGCACAACAATGGGATTCAAGAGATGCTGGCCAAGATCTTGTCGAAGCTAGGGTTATCTTAGATTGAGTCTTAGTTGTCTTGTTTTTCGTTTTTGCTTTGCTGCATCTGTTTGGTGCATCTTCTCTTGCTTAGCTTCGTGTACTTCTGTACTTCTGTCTTCTTGAACTTAAATGAAAATTATCTTTTTCTTCCATATGTTTCCTTTTGTTTTTCATCTGAATTCTTTTATGTTTTTGATGTTATGACAAAAAGGGGGAGAAAATGTGATAAATGATCTGATTAATATTATCAGTTACCGGGTAAAAAGGCCCCACATTACTAACATTACTTGCAAAGTTCTAGGCTTTAAGTTTTGTTGCTTCAGGAATTGAAGACAATCTTTAAAAGCTCAACATAAGCAACAAGATGGGGAAAAGCAATTCTATAAAGAATCAAGCTCTTGGATTCTTGAAGCAAGCTGAGTGCTATGAAGCTTCAGAATCATAAGCAAGAAGCAAGAAGGAAGAATGTTCAGATATTCTGATGATGGAATATGCTCTAAAACATTGTGTCTATTTGTTCTGATACATATTATGTGGCTCTAATACATATTATGTGTTGTGAAACATATTCTATGTTCTAACTCATTCATGCTGACTTTTGTCGTTTAGCTTTCTTCTATAACATTTCAGGATGTAGAGATGCTCTGATGATGCTCTGGTACATTCAACAATGTTCTGATACAATCTAGCATGAAGTGATGTAAGAAGAAATTCAAGCTCTGAAGCTGTCCTAATGGAAGCAGGAGTCAGAAGCTGTGAATGTTCTAAAGATCAAAGAAATTCAAGTTCTGAAGTTGTCCAATGGAAGCAGGAGTCAGAAGCTGTGAATGTTCTGAAGATCAAAGAAATTTAAGTTCTGAAGTTGTCCGATGGAAGCAGGAATCAGAAGCTGTGGATGTTTTGAGGATCTAAAGAAATTCAAGTTCTGAAGCTGTCCTATGGAAGCAGAAATCAGAAGTCATGAATGTTCTGAAGATCAAGCATATGTGAACGTCTCTACTGAAATACTCAAGGAAGTATTTTATTTATAAAATTCTTCTACTATTAATTTCAGGGGGAGATTATTCATCTCAGGGGGAGATTGTTAATCTCAGGGGGAGACATATTCACATGCTTATGCTATAGCTGTGTAATTGTCTTTAGCCGTCTGATCTTTCTGATCGCAAATTCATATCATTTATATATGTTTTTGTCATCATCAAAAAGGGGGAGATTGTTAGAACAAGATTTGTTCTGATCAATATTCTTAGTTTTGATGATAACAAGGATATGAATTTTGTGTGAGATAATGTGGTACTCTAATACACTGCAATTTCCCTTTAAGGAAATATATAAAGAGTATGCACAAATCAGCGCTCAGAAGCTTTGACTCAGAAGGTTCAGCATGCAACATCAGAACATGGTCTGGCAAGACATCAGAAGATGGTCAAAGCAGAATCAGAACATGGGTCTATGGAAGCATCAGAAGAACTTGAGTTCAGAAGCAGAAGCACTGAAGTTCTCATGGTATCACGCTCAAAAGCACTTCAAGGTCAGAAGACAAGAAGATGCTCTGCACCAAGCTGTTTGACTCTGATGATTTTCAAACGTTGTAAACACAAACTTCAGATCAGAAGCAAGTACAAGATGGCAGGCTACGCTGACTGACAAAAGGAAAGTTAGAAATTATTAAAGGCAACGTCAGTAGACACAGCGTAAACAAGGCTCGAGGTAGTTGACAAAAGAGTGAAACATTAAATGCACTGCTGTACGGAATACGCAAAGCATTAAATGCTCCCAACGGTCATCTTCTCAAGTGCCTATAAATATGAAGTTCTAATGAGAAGCAAGGTTACCGATTTGAACGAACTTATTCTGAAAAACTTGCTGAAACGCTGTTCAAATCAAAGCTCACAAACTTCATCTTCATCAAAGCTCACTACATTGTTGTTGAAATATATTAGTGAGATTAAGCTTAAACTTTAAGAGAAATATCACTGTTGTGATTATAGCTTTTCAGAAGCATTGTAATACTCTTAGAATTTGATTACATTAATTTGTAAGTAACTAGAGTGTTCAAGTGTGATCAGGATACTCTAGGAAGTCTTAGCTTGTGTCTAAGCAGTTGTAACTAGAGTGATCACGTGGTGGTCAGGATACTCTAGAAAGTCTTAGCTTGTGTCTAAGCATTTGTTCCTAGAGTGATCAGGTTGTGATCAGGATACTCTAGAAGACTTAGTCGTGGGCTAAGTGGAAAACCATTGTAATCTGTTGAGATTAGTGGATTAAATCCTCAGGTGAGGTAAATCACTCCAAGGGGGTGGACTGGAGTAGTTTAGTTAACAACGAACCAGGATAAAACTAACTATGCAATTTGTTTTTATCGTTCAAGTTTTTAAGACTACACTTATTCAAACGCCCCCTTTCTAAGTGTTTTTCTATCCTTCAGGTGGCTCCAAAAGGAAGAAACCAGCCGAAGGGGAATCTTACCAACTTGCTAACCTCAGTTAGACTTCAAAAAGAGACACAGCCAAAGGGTGACTCTAGATCTGAAAGGGTATGCCAATAATCGTTGGACTTTATTGAGAAGGACTAGTAACGACTAGACTCTTAATGGGGATGTTTCTGAATAATGGATTCGAAAGCGATGCCAATAACCATTGGGCTTGAATGAAAGAAAGGCTAGTGACAACTAGAACCAAACAGGGGATGCCAGTAAACACTGGGCTTTCGAGAAGGCATTGGTGCTTGCGGAGCACGAGAATTACATGAATCCCTCAGGCCAACAGGCGGGGTGTAACTCTTCAAGAGTGGCAATCATTCGAATTGCCTCACACATAGTCTGGATTGTAAATGATTGAAAAACGAGATGGGTTGAATGCCCACCCTCATTCGCACTCTATTATGCACGCGGCATGCGGGAAAATAACCAAAACAAGACTAGTAACGACTAGGCTCTACACGCGGATGACAGTAACCACTGAACATTCACGGAGATGTTGATGCTTGCGAAGCATAAAAGTTACATGGATCCCTCAGGCCAAAAGGCGGGGTGTACTCTTCAAGAGTGGCATTCATTCGAGTTGCCACACACCAAGTATGATTACCCAAATGATTGAAAAATGAGATGGGTTGAATGCCCACCCTCATTCGCACTCTAATCTGCACGCAGCATACGGGAAACTAACCAACGGAAAACTTGCAAGAATCAAGAGATATCCCTTATGCAAAAGGCAGTAAGGGGACTCACAAAAAGTAAGTACAAAGAGAAGACTGGTGATGACCAGACTCTATTAGATGATGCCAGTAAACACTGGACTTTGAAGGAGGTATCATTACTTACGGAACATAAGAACTACATGGTTCCCTCAAGCCAAAAGGCGGGGTGTAATTCTACAAGAGTGACGATCACTTTAATTGCCACACACAAAGTATGGATTATCCAAACGATTGAGCTCAGCAAAAGGGAAATAACCAAAGAGACAGTGATCTTAACGGAGACTGACTTTGTATCCAATCCACACTGGAGGAAGAAAGTGAGACTTCTTCTGAGGATATATTACTTTGTTCCTTTGGAGCACGTGCGAACTTGGCTTATGCATTGATGCATGTTTGATTTTCCCATGGCGTCATGCTCCATATTCATGGGAATTCTACGCTTTTTGTAGATGCAATGTGAATGCAATGATTACCATATGCAGAGATAACGAGGGCCCTTTAGAGAATATTCCACTGACTTGCCGATCGAACTTCGTCTCAGACCTCGGGAGAGGTAAACACCAGGGAGAATCCCCTTAGTGTTAAGAACTTTGTGGGGTTGCCAATAGACATTGGACTTTAACTTGCAGGATATACTTCTGGTTGTTGACCTAAAGAATAATTTCTGACTTCTCACCATGTGCCATAGCTCGGAGAATTTTTAGCTTGAGGAGATTCCCTCAATTTACCATGTTGGGTATGAGAACCCTGATGAGGAACCCTTGGTTCGGGAGGTAGAACAATCCTTAGGAGAAATAAACTCCTATTGCTTGGGGAATGGAGCAAACTATCAGGAGAAATAAACTCCTATGCTCTGGGGGAATACTTTTTCAGGAGAAATAAACTCCTATGCTTGAGGAATGGAACTAACTCTCAGGAGAAATAAACTCCTATGCTTGGGGAGAGAGTAACTTGCTGGGGAAAAGCATTGTGGTACTTCTCCATTATGTGATGGTCAAATGCACTTTACAAGTGAATGACGGTTCCTTCAATACAAACCAAAAAGATTATGCCCCAGGCTGCCTGATTTACGAAGAGATCTGCCTCGAAGGGATCCCTATGCCCCAATTACTTGAGATTACTCTGCCCCAGCATATTCAAGCGTTTGAAATGGTCCCTCTTAATCAACAGGTCCTTGAAGGGATTCGTCGAATCTCGACGTAACAGCCCCAGATTGACTGAATTTTGAGAGAGATGTCTCGACATCAATACTTCAGATTGATTGAAATCAAGAGAGAGATTCTTCGACTTGATTAACCCTAATTGGTCGAATTTGAGATGTCAAACCTTGATTTGCTTGCCCCGTATAGGCTGGACTCACGGGAGAGATTCCTCGTCGTGACTGCCCCCTGATTATGTACATCTTATCAGAATCCTCGAGTTTTACTTCTCTTAAGATCCCACAAATCGTTGAAGTAACTTTACCACACTCAATAGAATATTCAAAACCTTCAGGGTAATCAATCGAAGAGAGTATCCACTGCTCATGCTCAATAGAGTATTCAGACTTCTCCCCTCAGGGTAACCAATCAAAGAAGGTATCAATTGATTTGCTCAATGGAGTATTCAACCCTTTCCCCTCAGAGTAACCAATCAATAACATTCTCAAACTGATCAGGCACAATGGAGTCTTCAGGCACCGTGCCCCTTGATAATCAATCAACAAAGGCATCAAACTGCACATGCTCAATGGAGTATTCAAGCAACTTGCTTTGATAATGCTTTCTTTCTTCTCTACGGAGTTCTCGAGTCTCTTTTACTTTGACATGATCAAGCTTTTCATGAATTCTCATCATAGAAACATCCTTGATGTTTAAGCAAATGTTTTGTATGCAAAGTAATGTTGATTATAAGAATGATAATTCTAATGCAAAGCCTATGCTAGTCTTGATGTTTTAAAAAAAAAACTTTTTATGCAATGAGGTGGCCACCTCTTGTGAATGAAAGATAAAGCAGGCATACAATACCAACATAGATATGTGTTACGCTTCATTGAGAGTCAGTTAAACGCTATCTCGTTGGAGTGCGTCTTCGAAATAAAGGATTTTTTTAGGACTTTTAAGGGTTGTAATTTGGCCGGGTTCATGGTTTTCAGAAATAAAGGATTTTTTTAGGCTCAAAATTATTTGGTGCCCGCCCCCTTCGTGATGTTCTTCACTCATAAGTTCAATTAACTCAACATGAGTGCTCATTCCTCACAAGGAATTTTGAAATGGTTGAGGAATCAATGAGGTTTTTGGACGTAGCAGTCGCTCACCTTTTATTCTTTTGATTCAATATCACACGACTTTGTTCTTGCTTTATTTCCACCATTTTTATTTTCATTTCTATATTTTTCTTTCATCCCTTTTTCTTTTCATTTTTTTTTGCCATTTTTTTTTCTCTTTTTTTTTTTCGAACAAGTCGTGTGACCTCGCATTGTATTTGATTCGTTGGAAGTGATTGTGACTGCCTCATTCCATGATTGATGAAGGATTACCATTATGGTATCGTTATCTTTTGTCCTCTTGGTAGGTGAAGGATAACCATCACAGTTTTGACTTTCCTCAACCTTTTGAAGGATAACCATTGTTGTATCCTTAGATGCATCCCCTTGATGAGTTTTGAATACTTGATCAAGTTAAATGAACACTAACCTGCCCCAGGGTTAAAAATAAGGGTTTTTTCTAATCAGAAAAGAAACTCCTACTTCAAGGCTCAAAGGGGTTAACGAGGGTCTATCTCCCTTATATCTCCGGTGTTTGGGGATTTGAAGCAATCCATGTACATCATCAGCAGGGTTTTATTTAAAAACACACAATTGGAGATTTTGCTTCTTTTTTTTTTGTCATCATTCTCCCTCTGCTCGTTGCCTAATCAAGAGATTAATAAAGTTGGTATCGTAATGCCAAAAACTTTTTTTGAGTGAAAACGAATGGATTACTTCAAGACAAACATAAACATTGTATTATGATTTTCATTCAGAAATTAACAAATTTTTACATGCTAGAAATGCTTAAACAAACAACAAAATGTTAGGAATGAGAATGCAATAAAGATCTTAAATGAATGCCATTGTTGAGGAGACTTGACTCCGTATGGACTTATTGCTCTTGAATGCTTTCTATAGCTTTGATACCCCACTGAGACTTCAATACAAGAATAAACCTCTTGGAGTGGATGTGGTTGTTCTGAAATCACCGAGGACTTGAACTTTGCCTCTGAGCAATTTACAACCTTCAGTTGAATGGACAGGTGCCCCAGCATGGTAACCACCTAGCATTATCATTTGTTCTTGAATGACACTTTAGATTACTTCCCAGAAGAATATTCCAACAAAGGCGTACAAGAGTGGTGAATTTTTGCCTTACTTTAGGGATTCGAGCAATGCAAATGATGCAGTACTCAAGATAGACAATGTCTTGCTTATCCCTCGGTCGGGAGCCCCAAATATAGATGCTAGAACAATAATCACTATCATAAATGGAAGAAGCTAGTATGATCATCAAACTCAGGAGAGCTATATGTGGTAAGGAAGATCCACAACTCAAATCTTAACCAACTGAGATTTTAACCAGCAAGTAAGTGATTGGGCACAAGGCATTAGAATTACATCTCATATTTTTCTTTCTTTGTTGACAAGCAAAGGCCTTCTAAGAAGAACATTCCGGGAAGAGACGACCCATGATATAAAGCAGTAGCTTGAGAATGAGAAATGCCTCTGCAGAACAGTCTTGATTATCACATGGCAAAAGATTCTGAAAAAGTTGCACAAAAATTTGTAGTGCCTTAGGGATTCGAGCAATGTAAATGGTACAATGCTCAAGATAAGAATATGTCTTGCTTATCCCTCGGTCGGGAGCCCCAAGCAATTTTCACATATGTACAAGTGATGATTACCACTTTTACTTGCACGTCCAAACTATCCGAAGTGAGCATAAATGACCTTTGCATTTCTTGATATCAAGCACCAGGTACAATCCAACAATGTCTAAATCAACGGAGTCATAATCTTTTATGGCTTTCAACCTTTTCTCCAAGAGGTGGAACCTTTTTTCATTTTCAATAATCGGAAAATTGAAGACTTCAATTTCCAGATTGTTCTCATGATGGGTTCTCTCCTTAACAGTAATAGGAATCTCAACAGTACTCAGACATTCTGATTCACAAGACCTTCTCTTGGGGTGAAATTAACATTTGTATTTGGCCCTTGACGAACTTATCTCAAATATCTTTATCTAAGAGAAAAGGTAGAATAACCTTCATATATTGATTCACATTAGTCCCCATTTTGTTCTCATCTTAGTCAAAACCTCACATAGTCGTTCCTTTGTTAACCTTCAAGCACGTAGCGGTGAGAAGTCAACTTGTTGCTGAAGTCAGAATCTGAGCAGAAAGGGCCCCCACAAGCTTTTGAGAGAGCTATGAAATGCATGATAGTATGAATGCATGTTTCGTTTATGGAGAATCCTAAAGTCTTTTCACACTTTTATTTCTCTTTTATTTTTTGAATCAAAGCTTTGTTTTTTGCATAGAATATCTTTTCTTTCTTTTTTCTTTTTTTTTTCTCTTTTTTTTTTTGGAAACAGACTTTAGGATCCCCCACAAATGAAGTGGATAAAGGAATGATGTTATGCAATGCAAAAGCATGGGATCAAGGTCCATATAATCTTAGTAACCACTGTACAATCCTCTGAATAACTGATGTAGGTCAGATGTCACGAGATCAAAGGTCTGGCATAGGTACCACAGAACCATAAGGACAATAGTCACCATCATAATAGAATAGTCACGAACGGTACCTGTCATGTATATCCCTCCCCACTCACAGGTAAATCTAGGTCAGGGTAGGTCAAAAAAACCAACAGAGGATTGAAAGTAGGCGCAATCATACGATTTTTCCTCGTTCAACCAAGCTCTGCCCGTGGATATATGATCGGAGCAATCAGACATACGTCTTCTGTCCGTCATGACCACTCTATTCCTAGTTCCTAATGTGTCACTCATGGCCTGGGTATTGGGCCTTTTACCTCATAGAAGATCCCACCCAACCTGCAAACAAAGAAAATATGTGGCCCCCACGGGGACCCATAATATAGTCCAGATGCATGCGGAAAGTAAACATGATATGCAAGCATATATACAGGATGTAACCATGTAAATAAACAAAGAAACACCCAATTAACAAAACAAACAAAGGCTAGGATCGACTCGCTAAGAATGGACCAGCACAAGTCTATCACCTCCCCAGCAGAGTCGCCAGCTGTCGCTACCGCGGAAAATGGATTCAGAGTCGCCACTAATATATTTATCCGATCAAGGGAAAGGAATACCAGGAAACCTAACTCAGAATAAGAACAAGGTCTTTCAACCAGAGAATAGGGCACCGGAGTCGGTTACGCAAGGGGAAGGTGCTAGCACCCCTCACACCCATCGTACTCGATGGTATCCACCTATGTTTGTTTCTATCTAAAGGGTGTATCTATGTCTAAACCTAAATGTGAATGAATGTAAAAGAAATACGAGGAAAAGAAGGAATTATTTACAAGTGTGCTCACTTAGGCCCCGCGACCCAATGCCTACGTATCCTTTTCAGGAATCAGAGCGATCGTAGTTTGGCTCCATAGTTTCCATTTGTTTTGTTTTTTTTTTTGTTGAACAGAGGTTAAGGTCACAATCCACGATGCTCGACCTTTGGAGACTTATACGCCTAATTTTGGAAAGGACTTAACTTGTTCTTAGCAGCAGAATGAACTTGGGTTTGTGATTTTTATGTAACTACATGATGAACAAAACCCAATACAAGGTTTCGCACCACTTCATCACTTTGTTTTAATTCGAGCCTTTATTAAGTGTTTTAAATGTTTTTGGTTGGGTATTTTTTAAGGGGATTTACTTTGCGATTAGAATCACATAAAAATGTATAATGATCGAGGAGCAGATTAGGGAATGAATCACACTCACTTCTATCCTATTATATAATGTTCAAGAAACAGATTAGGGAATGAATCCCACTCATTTCTATCCCATTAATTAATGTTCGAGAAATAGATTAGGGAATGAATCTCACTCATTTCTCTCCCATTAAGTTGTGACCGAGAAACAGATTAGGGAATGAATCCCACTCATTTCTATGCCACTAAGTGATAGAGAAACAGATTAGGGAATGAATCCCACTCATTTCTCTATCACTTTCTTAATGTGATTCGCATCTCTATTTGTTAATGTTTTAATGTTGAAAAGGAAAAAGAATGAAAGAGGCGAGACTAACCTATTTTCTAGCCTAAATGTTATTCTAATTCCTATTTAAGATCTAAACTAAAATCTAAAGGGAATTTAACTAAGAAGAAAGTTGTTTAAGTTGACTAAAGTCAACTTTAACATCTAGGGGCATTTTTGGTATTTCACAAAATATGAAAATGTACACAAAAGAAGGAATTAATATCTAAACTCACAAGAAAAATATTCACAAGCGTATTGTATTTTTTTTATCATTTTTAAAACTAAATTTAAAAATTAAAACTAAAAAAACTATGTATTTTTTATTAGTGAACCAATCAAAACTTAAAGAAATCAACAATTAAAATCTAATGAAAACAATCGTTCCTAAAAATTCTAATTAGTCAAAAAACTATTTTTATCGTATTTGTATTATTCAAAAAGAAAAATGAATTACAAGTCATAAATGGGAAAGAAAACATTTTTACAAAAGGGAGTTAAAACCAAAAGGGGTGTATTAGCAATGTTAGCATGAACTAAAAACTAGTTATAAGCAGGAGCTGGGCCTGTTCAGGGGGTGGGGAAAGCAAGGACGCCAGGCCCAGATTCACTGCATGGTGGTGCGCTAGCAACAAAGGAGTGTGATTATGAAAACAACCCAGGCCCGAGTGATCCATGGCCCAACTATATGGCCTTATTCCATTTTATTTCGTTTATTACTCAACATGTGCATATTTATTTTCTATTCTTTTTTTGGAACGTGACATTACACAGATACACACCTCATGTCAATTGGTCACCATTAATTTTAAGTCACAAGAAGATAAAAAAAAATATCCAGCCAATTAGAACGGTACACCGCATGGATCAATGATTAGAGTAAAACAAAAAATGCAAAAAGATGGAAGGCACAAACCAATGGGGGAATGCCACGTAGGAGGAGAAAGAATAAAACATTTATCACCTGCAGACGCCGGAGCTCCGCTCCGGTTGTCTTCTCCGGCCTACACACGGCGGAGTCTCACCTAAAAATTTTCAGAAATTAACCAGGCCACCACTGTTCCACTCATATTTCTTCATTGATTCTAAATCTTCCCTAGATTTATCTAATTCTAGCTCTAACATGCAAACTGAAATCAATTTCACAAACCCTAACATGAACTACCTTCATCAAAGTTTGCTCAGAGCATATCAACGTGATCACCATTAAACATAGAACTCAAATACATAGACCAAACGATCAAACTCGCATTATATCGATTCAACAGAATCAATTAACAAGGATCTAAAAAAAATGGATATGAGCACCTATGATTATCATGCTGAGTTGTTTTTAGAGGAGCGTACCTAGTGCAAATCTCAAATCGAAGCATAAGAAAAAAAGATCCTCCGCGTGAATCTTGCGGATGGAGATGGCGTTACTCCGTTGAATCTTTCTAAGAACCGCAAGCCACTACACCAATGGTGGCCATGGAACTTGAATGAGGATGGTGATGACGTTCGAATCTGAGGATCGAGATGATGATGGAGGTTTGTAGTAGTAGGGAGATGATCTTGAGATGATGGATGGTGAAGATCGATGGGGATTTAGAATTGGTGAGAGAAGGAGTGTGATGTGGATTGGATCTGGCAGAAGAGTGATGAATTTTGTTATGGTTGTTTAGAGTTAGTTATGGAAACGGTTATGGTGGTGATGATGGTGGTTGTTCATTGTTCAATGTGAGAGAGAAGAGAGAGTGAAGGTGATATATGGAACTGAAAAAAGAAAAAAGTGAAGTGTCCCATGAGAGTGAGGTGGGGTTAGATTATATAGTGGTTCATGAGGTGTATGGTGTTATGATATGTTGAGAGTTATGCAGATGAGAAGAGAGAGGGATAAGAATGAGAGAGATTAGAGAAGTCTACTGTGAAACCGAAAAGAGAAAGAACCACAAAAACTCCTCCTTTGCAAATGTGAGGTTATACTCTTATATGGAGGGTAATTGGAGTGTTGGTATAATGACTGTAGCAGATCCTCTCTTTTCTAAACTTATTACCACAGTTTTCAATTGCAGGAACTCTTTCTAGAACTTTTTGCATACTAATTTTTGTCTTGCCAATTGGAGTGATGTACATGTGGGCCTTACTCTATGGTTCTCCATTTGCTTTAATCTCAATGTCATTGTAAAGAATGGATGAAAGAGAGGAAAATTGGTATTGAGATGATTTAGAACTAACAGTGACATCCCCATGAAAATCACTCTTGAACTTGCTCACTTTCTATTGATTTTTGCTTAAAGAAAAACTCCAAACTCTTTGTATGCTAACGAATTCATGTTGCCAACTTCTACTAACCATATCTTGTTGCATTCTCATCCAAATTCAAAGTTCTTTCGATCAAGTGAAAAAGTACATTTCTTAAAACAATTTGTATGTTCATCGCTTCATAAGTTGATGCTTGAATCTTCACGTAATTTTCCTTCGAAACCATGCATCCATTAGGAATCACAACTCTTGAAATTTTCACCAAGTGTTAAGGAATTTCCAATATTGATTCAAGATCTCTCCCCCTCATAACTTTTGATCCGATCCTCAATTGGAAATAATTCCTGCTACAGAAATGTAGTGTGCCATGAGTAGAATAGTTTTGGTGTTGAGAACTTTTTCTAATGATACTCATAACCTCTCCTAAAATGACCTTGAAGTATGGTAGTCGCCCCAATAATTAGTGCACGTGCATGGCTTGAATCTGGCCCATATATTTGGTAAAGATGTGACTTGGTCGATGCGTGACTTTGAGGCTTTACAATTTTCTAGGCATAAGTCCAAAGGCCGTGATCTTGGTGTCAATTGAAAGAAAACATGAAGGAGAGTAGCTTGGTATTGGTATGGAGTCTATAAGATGCTTATGCTTCCCTAAAATTAGCTTTGAATTCAGCCTGCCACCTGTTTGACAAATTGCTCACGCGTGCCCTAGATTTTGACCCTCGTTTTTGGCAACATATGACTTAGTGAAGAGAGGACTTTGAACCTTTATATCTTGATCAATACGTATTCAATCAACACACCTCATAGCCCATTTGGAAGAGTACATGTCAAGAAAAAGAGAGACCTCAATAATTCCTTCAAAAGATCTTTATAATTCCCTGAAACTCAATTGTAAAATGGCACACCACGTGTTTGATCAAATGTGTCACGCTGTCCAGAATTTTGCCTTGCCATTATGACTTGACTCAAATGAGAAATCTCAACTTCACATTATAATAACTCTTCAACCAAGCTTCAAATAAAAAAGTGTCCAACTACAAAGTTGTTCTCTTCAATGAGAGGAACAACTTTGATGTTGGAAGTTTGTCTAGAAAATGCCTTTTGCCACATGTAATCAGGGCTTGAATTCGACTGTTCATACAATTCCAAAAGCCTCAAAAAATTTCTAAGTGTTGGAATTTTCTTATTTTTTTGGAAATTTTGTCAAACTCTCGATTTTATTTATTTGTTTGATCTTATTTGACCAATTCTCCATCAAAAGTCAATATTTGACAGTCGACTTTGACTTTGACCCAAAAGTCAACTTTTCCTGATTTTTCCGATTCCAGATGAATTTCCCGATTAATCAGTTTCCGATCCAATTCTCAATCTACTTTCAACCAAAGGAGCTCCAGTGAATGATATTTCTTCAAGGCAACCATATTTCACATTCAAAATCATCTCCCGATTAAATTTTGACCAAAAAGTCAACAGGGTTGACTTTGGTCAAAACTCTAGTCTGAAAACCCTGAATTTGAGGATAACTTCAGTGGAAATGAGGCCATAAAATCAGACTTCAAACCTTCTCTTTTGAATCAAGATATCTCCCACATAGAAGCTCTTTTTTTATCAATTTTCTTGAACAGTAACAATGATATGAATGAATGTATTGAGTGGATGACCTACATGAGGTATGCATATGAATGTGACATGAAAGCCAATTGGGGAATAAATAAGTGGGCAAATTTTGGGGTGCAACACCCAAAACCCTGATGTATTGGATCAGATCCGCCCGAGTTAAGAGAGCCCTCTCTTCTTCCGACTCACCCTCAACAGGAGCCTTAGAACGGCGAAGAGAGGCCTCCCTCACCGAAGAGGACAGCATCGATCCAAACAGAATCCGGGAGAGCAAGGTGTATTGACCTTGTACATCAGCCAAGGCGTCCTCCTTCGCACTCAGCAGAGCCTTCACGGTCGCCAACTCTTCGCTCTTCTCCTTCAGCAGCTGCTCCCGGTCCATCAGGGAAGAAGTCTTCATTTTGACATCCTCCTCGAGCAATCTCACTGCTTCCACAAACAAGGGGGCCGAGCAAGCATAGAGAGTAGCCATCTCCAGAACCCGAACCAAGGCTGAAGCATCCTGCACGAGAAACCTTTGACAAACAGAGGGCTCCAAACCCTCAATATGAAGGGATTCAGCACGAGGGATGGTCAGAGAAGGCCCACCTTCGAAGAACCGGGGCTGGAGGAAGCACGAAGGAATGGTGAAAATATCAGCAACCTCCTCCTAGGTAAGGTCCACGGCTTCGTTCCTCTTCCACTTACGACGAACCAATGCATCCTGATCCGGCTAAGGACGAAGAGGAAAAGGAAGTACTGTGACCGACCTCAAAGACTCACCCTGATCCGGAGTCCTAGAAGGGGAACCAGCAACACCAGTAGAAGATAAGGAAGCACCCGAACCCGCAAGGGACCTTTGCACAGCTGCCAACCAGGGACCAACACTCTTCTTAACAACCTCCTTCAGCTTGCTCTCCTGCCTGAGCATCCGTTCATGACGTGCCCGATCCATTGCTTTTGCAAAGAAAAAGAAAAAATATGAGAGGCCAGCCCATCAGGAAATCGGGAAATCACTATCAAAAAGAAAAAGCTATAAAAAGTGATAAAGGCAAATCAAAAAACGGGATAAAGAGTGAAGGGGCAAATACCCAAGTAGGCAAAATCCCCCTCATCGGTCCCCCCAGCCAAAAGTTCCTTTATGTTGATCACTCCCGGTTCCCTAATAGTTTGCCCATCTTCACCAACAACGGGTACCCCCGACTGATCCACTTTGACAGCAGGAGGAAGCCCTTGCACAAACTTCTAGAGAATAGCATAATCCCCCCGAGCATCCTCATCCAAATCCGAAAGCGTAATATACTGGTCAGTACCATACTTAAAGTGATCCCGAGACCAGAAAAATCTAAACTTGTGTCTCCGAGCAGTAACTGGCTCCCCAATATCGTTAAGTATTGGACGACCATTAACATCCACGGTCGGGACCCTAGCAAAAACACTGTCTCGGGCCTCCCGAGACTGAGGACGAATGAGGAAGAAACGGGGCTTATAACCCTTCAGGGAATCTGAGTAAGACTTGAAGATCTTCTTAGACTACTTCAAGGACACCCATCCTCACTGTGCGTTGCACACAAAATATATAAAAGAACAAAGGAATGGTCGCCCCTATCTTCAAATGAGAGCAAACCAGCTCGAACGCCCGGATGAAAGCAATGGAGTTAGGATGAAGTTGCGCAGGGGCCACCTCCAAGTGGTTAAGAACATCCATCTGAAACTGCGAAAAAGGCACACGGAACCCCATTTCCCGGAAGACTACCTCATACATGGGGAGCAGATCAGGGGTATATACGTCACAGATACGGTCTCCTTCAACCGGGATAAGAATCGACCACCCATTTCTAGAGGTGTCCCCGGAAGGGTCCACATAACCCCCGATCTCCGTAAATATGTCTGAGTCATCCTCCAGAAAATAACTCTCGACGTCAAGCGCTTCCTGGACCACCCAGGCCGACAGGGGCACCTCCTACCGAGTCGGAGGAGTGGAGGACGACGAACCTGAGGCTGACGGGCGTCCCACTTCGGTCATATTTCACCTGAAACACAGGGGAGAACAGTGATTCGACAGTAAAATCAAATCCACCCTTCCACCACCGTTCAGAGTGAAAGGGCGCACCAACGGTCCAAAGATCGAACGGCCCGCGACCTTGCCCTTATCTAGAAAAACAGAATCCGAGCAAAAAGGAAAACACACACTACGCCATGACGGCCTACTCTCCTAGAAAAAACGCTAAAAACTCAGTCACGGTTGATCACTCATCCCAAACTGCCATCAAAAGCTAAAACGTTATCCTCAGGGAAAAATCAACCGTACTCCGCCATAAGCGACAGAGAACTCCTCCATCTCTGCCACCTATCGACAGTTTCGTCCTATACCTTCAAAAATCATCTTTAAAACCTACCTTAACCACATGCAATCGATTCCTAGCAAACATCAAAGCATGAAAAACTGTAAAACAAAACCAAAAACGAACTTACATGTAAGGTTTTTCGATGAAGTGAAGAACAAGGCGAAGATCACCACAGCAAAATGAACGGTCGACGGCAGAGAGGAGAAAACGAAGGAGAAGAATTTGAAAAGTTTGTGGAAAATGGCAAACCCTGGTATTTATAGGCCGTTAGAGATGTCACATGCGCCACACGTGCAACACCGAAACGACATGGCCATCATTAACCCTAATGGCCTAGGTATAGGGTATCCATTATTTCGCATTAAATGCGACGTGCCCCTCAACTAACTTCTCCAAAACGTTACGCTTCCTAACTCCCGTCCTGACCCTTCCTCTACTCAGAAGCCTCAGGCCTATCCCCCTCGGATTCCCTGAGCGCGCATCCCCAGCAGGTCCCCCAGATCAACCTCCTCTAAGTCGTCACTCCCACGAGCAGAAGCAACAACTTGGGGGCTCCTGTTCTGGACCGTCCCAATTTAACTGATTTGGGCCAATCCAACCTTCGTCCCGATACACTTTAGGACACGCGTGGCAAGTTCCACCCGATCGTTCCGGGCATACTCACAATGTAACCGACCACGAGAGACCCTCGTGCCCGGTAAACAACTAACACGCGTGAAGCCTAAATATCCGCCCCAGAATAAGGAGTCGAATCCGCACAAGAACATCTGATAAATAACCCTCTTCTCACAGAAGGCATGGTATCTTTTCTTACTCTAAAACTCTCTCACTTTGTTGTACCTTGTGGAACACATACTTACTTTGGCATCGGAATGCCTTGCAGGTCCAACCCTTTTTTTTCCTCTCAACCGTTCGGAACTTCAAGCCTTCATTGTTGTTGACCATCTGATTTGCTCGGTAAGATCAGTTGGGATCGAAAACTTCCCCAGTTGGTTGAAGCCCTGTGATAGCGGCTATGTCGAAGAGAGTTGGGGTAATCATTCCACAAGGAAGGTGAAAGGTATTGTGAGAAGCATCCCAAAAATATACCGATGCTACTAACATGGTTTGGTTGTATTCTAAACCTATTTTGGATAATTGAATTAGATCATAAATCTCTAATTCTTTCGAGAATGAAGCCTTTTTGTTTTCTACCTTAGTCAACCAAGCATAATACAGTTCAGAATCCTTTGCTAAAGGGATTGATCTAAACACTTTGAGGAAGTTGGTCGCATAATTCAACCTAATTTTCTCTAAGGCTACGGTGGCTTCAGTCGAAGCATCATCTACATTGGCAGTTTCAGCTAGGATTAGGTTAACCTCTTTGTCTATTTGGTTCTTGCTAACTAAGGGCCTAGTCTTATAATAAGCATGAAAGAATTTACCCAGAGAAGAACTACTATCTCCAGGTAAAGGACCCATAAAAGCATGAATTTTTCCAGAAATAGCAAAAGGGAAGATTACCTGAGAAGCGTAAATCGCACGAGTTTCTGCTACGTTTGGGTTTGGAACTGTTGAAACTGTTGAACAGGCTTGAGAGCAATTGAAATTTCTGATGTGGAGGTTTGGATGGTAAAAGACGCCATAGATGAAATTACTTCAAGAATTAGGTTAGAAACCAAAAAGTATTTTTTGTGTGTTTAGTCGCAGAAGAATGAAAGACAAAGTTATGTAACAAAGGGAAAACCCTGAAGGCTAAAGCTTGAGTATTTAAAGGTTTAGTATGAACTTTTTCAAATCTGTTTGAATAAAGGTCAAAAGGACACGCGGTGAGAGATGATTTAATCTAACGGCGGTCGAACAGTTATTAGCCTTACTCCTAGTATCTAGGAGCAATGATCATAATTAATGACAAAACGTGGGGACGCACGTTTTGAAGAGACGTTTTGAAAATGACAAGACATTTTGAAAGATAATTCATAAATGACTATGACGTTAGTCAGATGTCTTGGAACTCTAAAAATATGAGTAAAACGAAATCTCATCATGACAAGAAATGCCTATTTCTCTTGTTTGTCAAAACAGACATTTATTTGGGGCAATTTGTTAGCTGGAGATTTCGATTGAAGGATATGCTTCTTGAAGAATTAGAGTTCGAAGAAGAAGGTGGCTTTCGGTGGCCATTCTTGAGAATAAATGGTTTTTTGAAGGCCATTTCTGAGGATGTTATTTATGATGAAGATGATTGAAATCGAAGCTGAATCGAGATAGATTGTCTTTAAAACTTAAGTTTTTTTCGAAATACAAGAGTGCTGAAGCTTAGTGTATTTTGTTGCATTCTCACTAAAGATCATGTTGCCACGTATCGAAAGAGGATTCGGGCGGGAGGATTTGAATTTCGAAATATTTTGTGTAACCGAACAAGGACAGATGGCGCCCCATGGATTCAAAGCGTATGCATGTGAGCAATTTGGCATTTAGTTAGCGTAGGACCGTTAGGGTCGAATTAGTATGAATAAGGGTCTTAGTATCAGGATCCAGTGTGTTCATTTTGTACAAATCACTCAAGTATCAAGTGTTAAGAGAAAGAGTTCGCTGAGAAATGTACGTATGACACCACATATTTAATATGTTTGTATTTCTACTTACAGAATCAAAGTATCTTTAAATTTCCTTTACTTTTTCGCCTAGTCTTTCTTGTAGTTTAAGTTTCCTTATGTTCTTCGATTAATCTTTACATTTCTGCACTTTACATTTCTGCACTTTACATTTCTGCAATTTACATTTCTGCATTTTACATTTCTGAAGTTTACATTTTTATTACGTTCTTGTCGAAGTTACACTTACCTTTATAACTAGTTTATGTATCAGTTGTGTACATTCTTTGTTAGTTTATTTCGCAAGTTACTTACATGTTCATACTATAACCAAGTTTCGACGCAAAAGACCAACAAGCATGAACCAAATTATCTCAAAAGACAACTATTTGACTATGTCCTAGGATCAATCTAGTCGATCCTGCGAGTAACCAAAGTATATATTTATAGTTTGGAGGACTAGCGGTTGTTTCCTGGAAACCACCGTTAATAGGGGGTACAACTATTTCATGGAGATCGGTGAAACAAACCATAGCAGCAACATCATCTAATCATGCAGAACTTTTAGCATTACATGAGGCGAGTCGAGAATGCGTTTGGTTAAGATCCTTAATTCAGCACATCCAAAATACTTGTGGTTTATCTTCTGAAAAATTAAATACAACGACCATATATGAAGATAATACTGCATGCATCACTCAGTTGAAAGATGGTTACATTAAAGGGGGCCGGACAAAACACATTTCCCCAAAATTCTTTTTTACTCATGATCTTCAAAAGAATGGTGAATTAATCATCCAACAAATCTGTTCATGTGATAACCTTGCAGATCTTTTTACAAAGTCACTCCGAAGTTGAATTTTTAATCAACTAGTACCAAAGATTCGTCTTCATCGAAGAAATGATTATTCAACTGAGGGGGAGAAATGAAAGGATATTGTACTCTTTTTCCTTCACTAGATTTTTTTTCCACTGGGTTTTTTCTAGTAAGGTTTTAACGAGGCATATCCTCAATGGAAATTCAAGGGGGAGTGTTATGAATATTTAGGTTAGTGGATGTCCATCCATCTCCTAGTCTTTCATCTTCTTATTCCATACTTAATATGTGTTTAATATATGTGATTTTCTATCTCCCTTGAGTCCTATAAATAAAGATCCATATTATAATGTAAAACACACTTGAAAATAAAAATATTGCTCTCTTTCTTCTCTACCTCTCTTTGATCTCTATATAGTTTTAATTTAGTTTATAACAATAACATAATTGTTAGAATTGTTAGTTAACAATAATAATAAAAATATTAATAATAATAATAATATTCACAATAATAGTAAAATTGTTAGAAATAATTAACAATAATATAAATGGTTAGATAAAATAAAAAATGATAACAATAAACCTAACCTAAAGACTAAATTAGGATAAACCTAATTATTATTTTTTTTAAAAAGTTCCTAGCAGAGTCGCCAGCTATAGCAACCTGCTTTAAAATACAGAGCCGCCACCCTTTATTTAAAGGAAAAAAAGAGTAAAAATTTAAAATTAATGAAAAATTGAGATTTTAGGTAAGCAGGTTAACTAGGCAGAAAAATTGACATTTTGGGTAAGCAGGTTAATTAGGCAAAGGGAATGTGTTGGGCACCTTTTGCCTCCCTTGTATTCAAGGGGGCCCATTTAGTCTTTAGGTTTTATAAAAAGAATTTTATATATTGTACGGAAAGTTATATATATATATATATATATATATATATATATATATATATATATATATATATAATAAGGGTTTGCCTCATATTGGCCAAAAGGGTAAAACTCAAAGGTTTTGATAGGGTCATTGTCATATCGAGACAACAATAGCCAAAGGCGAGCCAAAAATCGTGTATAGCAAAAATAAAAATGGCCTCAATGTATCATCATTGACCAAAATAAAGATTTGAAAAAAAGACAGGCCTCATAGCGATCATTGGCCAAAAACTTTTGAAAGATTAAAAAACAACGTATAGGGTTTTTTAAAATAAAGAATTAAAATTCAACATAAGATGCCTCAGATATTCATCATTGGCCAAAGAATAAACTCTTTTTTTAAAGGGGATTCCTCATAGAAAATTATTGGCCAAAAGTTGTAAAAAAAAGTTTTTTAAAAAAAAGAGGCCTCATAGATTAATCATTGGCCAAAAGATTGAGTTTGAGTTAAGATATTTGAGTTTGAAAAGAGGAAAGGGATTGTCGACCGTTGTTAGTAAATCGACACAGCAGGTTAGGGTTGTACCGTGACCTTTTTCTTGCATGTCTTGCTTCCTTACCAATTGTGCTACGTTATTTATTTGAAATAAAAAAGTCAATTGAAAGTGTATGAAGCATAGGAAAATATTTTCTATTTATTAAAATATAAATAATTTCCTAGTAAACTATTATATTTTTAATAGAAACAAATAATTACAAAATCCAAAATATTGTAAATAAACTAAGGAAGTTTATAAAACTCAAGTTTAGAAATAATTTTGAATTTTGAAATGGGGCCTCATATTTTATGAATAACAAGCTCAATTAAATACACACTTTTATTTAATGTATACCCTCATTTAATTAATAAAACCTGATGACCTCACATCTTATGGACGTCAAGTCTAAGAGATTGAATTGAAGTACACGCCTATTTTATAATCTTGATCACACTTATATACGTATATATTTTAATACATATGTATTTTAAATGATGTGCCAATAAAAATAAATAAGGAGGGACAAGTCTTAGTGGGTCAAATTTGGGTTATGACAATGGGTACGAGAGGATGATGCTTGAGATAGACAACTCCTCGATGCAGAGGTAGACCCTTCAGGCGCTTCCTCCTGCCGGACTCGCCCCGTCCTCGAGTCCTTCCTTGCTACGCATCTTTCTTACGTCGAGTAGAGGCTGTCTGACTTGGCCTGCCTTGTCTTAATCGGTTGCTCGGGCCCTGGTTGTCAGTCATTTCCTAAAAAAATGTGACAAGTTAATAAGAGGAAAAGGGGAAATAAACAAATTTGAAAATTAAAAAAAAAAAAACTCATGGAAGATTTCGCATGTGCATATCCGAAACTAGTTAAAGGGGATTTTAGATATGCACATGCAAACAGCCATTTTTGCAGAGCTTCTACTTCTTGCCCAAACTCATCCATAATCTTTTTTTAACGTCTAAACACTAACATTTAACTACTCTAACATCAACCTACACATGTAGACCCTCCAGGCGCTTCCTCCTGCCGAACTCGGCCCCGTCCCCGAGTCAGTCCTTGCTGCGCATCTCTCTCACGCCGAGTAGAGGCTATCTGACTTGGCCTGCCTTGTCTTAATCGGTTGCTCGGGCCCTGGTTGTCAGCCATTTCCTGAAAAAATGTGACAAGTTAATAAGAGGAAAAGGGGAAATAAACAACATTGAAAAAAAATCAACTCTGGGAAGATTTCACATGTGCATATCCGAAACTGGTTAAAGGAGATTTTATATATGCACATGAGAACAACTATTTTTGCAGAGCTTCTACTTCTTGCCCTAACTCATCCAAAATCTTTTTTTAACATCTAAACACTAACATTTAACTACTCTAACATCAACCTACACATGTAGACCCTCCAGGCGATTCCTCCTGCCAAACTCGACCCCGTCCCCGAGTCATTCCTTGTTGCTCATCTCTCTCACGCCGAGTAGAGCCTATCTGACTTGGCTTGCCTTGTCTTAATCGGTTTCTCGAGCCCTGGTTGTCAGTCATTTCCTGAAAAAAGTGACAAGTTAATAAGAGGAATAGGGGAAATAAACAACTTTAAAAAAAAAAAAATCAACTCTGGGAAGATTTCACATATGCATATCTGAAACTGATTAAAGGGGATTTTATATATGCACATGCGAACTACCATTTTTGCAGAGCTTCTACTTCTTGCCCTAAGTCATCCAAAATCTTTTTTTAACATCTAAACACTAACATTTAACTACTCTAACATCAACCTACACATTGTCCTTGATTCGAACAAACCTAATAACAAGTTTGAGGATGAGTTGGAATGAATAGAGAAAACTTACACAATTTTGGAGCTTTTAACAATGAGTTGGAATGAATAGAGAAAACTTACACAATTTTGGAGCTTTTAAGAATGAGTTGGAATGAATAGAGAAAACTTACACAATTTTGGAGATTTTAAGAATGAGTTGGAATGAATAGAAATTGTTTTAATGGTGCTTTTGAATTTTCAATCTCAATGTAGTATGAGTTGAAGCGAGTAAAACTAGATTTTTTTTTTTATTTTGGGTGTGTTTTAAGAGAATGAAAAGAGTGGGGGAAGTCTGCTCGCGCGCAGTTTAAGTGGAACGACTTCGGATATACATATCCTAAGTCACACTTTTTTTACAAAAATTAAGTGACTTCGCATGTGCATATCCGAAGTCACATTTATTTTGAAAAAAAAAATGTGACTTCACATGTGCATATCCAAAATCACTTTTTTTTTTAGAAAAAATATGCATTTGAATATGCATATGCGAAGTCTAGGGCTATTTTTCGCCAAAGACTCCTAGAAAGGTATATGGGTGTACTAAGAAATTCCCAACCATTAAATAAAAATTAAAAAAGCATGGAATATTGGGATTGAAGATTTACAAATTTGAACCTACATTTGTATTTTCAATGATAAATCAATGGGTGATAAAATGATAATACCACTCATGAACTCGTTGAAATCAATGGGCAATGAAAAAGCCGTTTGGGACTGCCACCAATCCATGTTCTTCCACCATGTTTTCCATTATCAACAACCAAGCGATAAAGACCACAACACGAGTATTCTTTTCTAGGAGATCAATCAATACAAATGTATATTTTGTTTTGTAGAAAGGTTAACTGTACTGAGTATAAGATTAGAAAATGTGTAAGAAAAACAAAGAGTTAAAAAGTTCAATTTCAAGGAGCATCCATTTGAATACCCAACCCTCAAAATTACTGTCAAGGAGCATGCATTTGAATACCCAGCCTTCAAAATTATGTCAAGGAGCATGCATTAGAATACCCAGCCCTCAGGTTCACCATACTGCACAAACTTTGAATTATATCAAACAATCAAAGTTGAGCTAATTACAATGAGAAAATAAAGAATGACGGAAGACGCTGTAAATGAAAAGTATTCACATGCCCTACAAAATATTAGGCAGCTGAGAATCCAATCTCTGCTGCAATTCTTTGACCTTCAGAGAGAGTTCGGCCTTTTGCTCCTTGTAGCTCTGGAGCAAGTATTCCTTTCCTTCTATCGCCTCTTTCAATTCTCCCACTTGCCTTTTCAGCATCTCAATTCGCTCCTCCTCATCCCTTGTTTTGTCAGAGAGGTCCAAATGAATATCCCCATCAAGATGCCCATTTCTAGTCTCAGCAGACCAAGTTGTGCCTGTGGGAGATTTGTCATGAGGAACATATCCAACACAGTGATCTGCAATTGCTTTCCTTAGTTGTTGGATCTCTCTCTCTGAGTCGAATAGGTCCCTGTTTGCAGCTTCAACCTGCAATTGTAAATGAGAAGAAAGCCCCAGCTGAGCATTGAGTGAATTTTGCAATTCAGCCATTTGATCTTGCATCTCTAGTATCATATCGTCTCTTCTCTTCAACTGTTGCCGCAGTTTCTGTATAACTTCCCGCTTGCTGAAAATATCCGAACCAGATTCTGATACGCATGGTGAATCTGAGCAGTTTGAAAGATGGAATGGCTTTGAAGGCAATTCAAGACGATCAGGGGAGCAAGCCCAGACAACACTATTTTCCTTGCTAAACTCAGCAGGAGGGACAGTCACCAAAGGGAGGGCCCCATTGAATTCACTCAACATCTGCTGATTTTGTGGGCACTTTAGTTCCCTAGAACCTCCAGTTCCTGTCCATCATCACATACATAAATCTAAGTCAAATGCAACACATATTTAGAAAAAATTAACCATTCCCGACACTCAGTGCCCTGCCCAGAAAAATGGCACCATAATGGAAGTATATGCTATGTAACTTATGTCAGAGAATGTGGAATCAGATCCACAAAACCACTATCTACAATGATTTCTCTAGCCATAGATATAATTTTACAGATTCGTTGTGAATAACTCTATTACAAAGTAGACAAGATTTTATCAGAAGCTAATCACATATACATTCAAGAATAAGTAAATTCAGGGCTAGCTTAAAATGTCTGCGCTATTCATATTCTACAACAAATACCAAGTTTCATAGACCTGCTGGGCTAAAGATTTTGATTTGGAATTCTCATCCACTGAACATTTTGTTGCTTCTTTTCCCATCCTACCAAATGAGTAAAGATATATAAATCTTGTGACATCTCTAGCTTTATGCAGAACTTCACATGCAAGAATGCTACCAATGTAGAACTGGAACTAGAGATAGATAATAGTACATAATAAGAGAAAGAAACTAAACATATTTAGACAAGAAAAGATATGTGTCCTAAACATTGTTGGATTAAGACTCAAGTCAACAAATCTTGGCAAATGAAAATAAGAAGAAAAAATACAAGAGAATACAAAATTGAAGAGCAAAGTTTGTTATTAGTATAAATTGTAGATGGGGAGAAATAAACATACAAGAAAAATATGCAAATTGGTCATCAAAAACATGTTTAAAGAACAAATTAGACCTGGATTGCAAGTGAAGCAGCCATGATTATCTTGCATTTGGGAATGTCCATTGGGCTGCATAAAGCAATCTGGAGGTTTCCTTAGGTTGGAGGATTTTCCATTACCTGAAATTAAGAATTTTATTCTTTGAGAATCCACTGTACAAAGGACGCAATTATTGTTTGAGAATCCACTATACAAAGGACGCATCTGTGGCAGAAAAATGATTAAGAAATAGAGAAGAGGAAGGTTGGAAAGTGGCAATGGTACCTTTGAGGATAGTAGTTACATTGTGGGTGGGGGAGTTTGAGTCAACTGCCTGCTTCAATTTGAAACCGAGGCGAATAGACAATGTAGTCAAGAAAGCACCGGCAGCAATAATAAGCCAAGTAGGTCCTTGAACTGGAGTATGATTTGGCTTATGAACCCTAGAGCCATTGGTTTGTGGTTTCATTTTAAGAGATAAAACAAATATGTTGATAAGAAGAACCTACACAAATAGATGCCATTCCATTATCTAATATTGCTGGTTTGAATCCATCCATCAACAACTTAGTTTAATCTATTAATAAAACGAGAAACGCCAATCACCAAAAAAGTATTACGAAATTCGAATTAACAACACCAAAAAGGTATTACGAAATTCGAATTAACAACACCAAAAAGGTATTACGAAATTATAATTAACACCACCAGAAAAGCATTATGAAATTCTAATTAACAGTGCAAACGAAGGAAAAATACAAGTAATAGTTATAGAGAGAGAGAGAGAGAGAGAGAGAGAGAGAGAGAGAGAGAGAGAGAGAGAGAGAGAGAGAGAGAGAGAGAGAGAGGAGAGAGAGAGAGAGAGAGAGAGAGAGAGAGAGAGAGAGAGAGAGAGAGAGAGAGAGAGAGAGAGAGAGAGAGAGAGAGAGAGAAATGGTAAAGTGCCTGTGGAACGGAGGTGGCGCAAGGGTGGTAGAACGGAGGTGGCGCAAGGGTGGTAGAACGGAGGTGGCGCAAACGGCGTTGGTCTAGGAGTAAACGGTGGCGCAATGGTGGTGGAAAGTTGTGGATGGAGACATGGTGTGGCTGAGTGGAGTAGATGAGGGAAGACGGAAAGGGTTTTTTTTTTTTATGATGTGCGGCTAACCAACTGAGTCAAGCGACTCTGTGATAGAGGAGGGATGGGGCTGGGTTTCGCACAGAGAAATATTTGACCGGTAAAACAAAGTGGAAAAATTTAGGGATTTTCTTAGGGGACAACTTCTCTACCCATCACAAAAAGATGGGTAGTGTACCTTCCACCAATCAAATGACACCATTTAATTTTTGTGTATTTAATTCTTTATTATACTAGTAGAGGACCCGTGCGGGCGCACGGGTCGCGTAAAGTCGGTATAAATATTAAATACATATAATATGGTTATGGTTAAAGAATTCTATTAAAATATATATTAATTAAGCGAAAAAATTTATTCAATATTGATTAGCATATCCATATTAATATAATGTATCCATTTGTATTTTGTTTCAATGATGATATTAATGTTGGATAAAAATTCAAATAATATTAGAAATAATAAATTATTATTGTTGATTACAAATTTAACTATGAAAAAATAAAGTTCTTGAAAAAAAAAATAAAAAAATAAAAAAATAAAAAAATAAAAAAATAAAAAAATAAAAAAATATTTAGATACTGTAGTAATTATGTACTATTGTGAAATAGCGGGTCACGTAAAGTCGGTATAAATAAAGAATAAAATGAATATTTTTATGGTTAAAGAATTATATAAAAATATATATTAATTAGGAGAAACATTTTCTTCAATGATAATTATCAAATCAATATAAATTTAAATAGTATTTTTAATTTGTTTTTATGATATAAATATAAAGTCATGTTAGGTAAACTAACATGTTTAATAATCTATGAAATCAAATAATTAAATATTTGTATTACATTATATAATAAATATAAATCAATATATTTTTTCCCACCCAATCAAAAATTTTGAGTTATATATTATGGTGTGAAATGAATGATTACTATTAAAAGGAGATGATTATATTTAGTTCTGCAGGTACAGAAAAAGGCATTTCAACAGTTTCCAAAAACTTGTGCACGTTTACCTACTAAAAGGAAGTCTAACAGGTAATGGGACTTTGAGTATATATAGTAGTACGACACAATTGTTATCCACGCTTCAAGTACCAAATCAAAAAACCTAATCCGTAAGTGGGAAGAAAAATGGGTAGCTTCTCCCAAGTTGCAAAAGCTTGTAGGTCGTTGATCAATTTTTTCTGCAATCCAATCTCTGTTTTTCGTTTGTTTTCTATGAAATGTGACTTTTGTTCATGATTGTTTCTGATTATGTAGATCTATGAAATTTGTTGTGGTTCAAGACCCTCTCCAACGATTGGCGATTAAACGGAGGATGAAGCATAGTAAGAAGATGCTGCGGATGAGGTTGAAGATGAAGAAAGAACGGATTACCAAGTTGTGCACTGAGTGGGCTTTGCATGTGGTGGAGGGTGTTGCATGCGGCTGGGAAAGGGGAAGTAAGGTTCAAAACATAGCAGGGGTGTGGCAGAATGAGATGCTTGGAATCAGGTGGTCGGGAAAGCATCAGGAATTGAGGGCTGGTTTGAGGTTTGCAATACTTGAAGACGTCGAATTTCTAACTGATGTTCTGGGAAGTGTTGGACTGGAGATAAACCCCAGAATGATAGAAATATCCAATTCAGTGTATATTGGGAAGATTGTCTTTGAAACTGAAAGGTATAAGAATCTTATTATCCGATTTTCGAAAAGACATGATATTAGGTTGTATGAATTTAATTAAAATTTAAGCATTAAGTCTGTGTTTGCTGTTTGAATGACAGTGAATGGATGATATGGACAGAGTTGGTGAAGAAGCTGAAAAGAATGGTTAGTAATATCTTTTACATGTTAAATTCTTTGTTTATTATGCTGTATGTTTCTGGAAATTAGTTGAAATTAGGATTCTGTTGTATTGCAGGTTTAAAGAAGATTTATTGTTGGGGTATTGCAGGCTATGGTGAATGAAGGAGTGCAAAATTTTGGAAGAACAGTAGATTGTTTTGAATGATGTTGCTGGGTTTTTTTGTTTTTGTTTTAGTTGTATGTGGTTTAATGTTATGTTTCAGACTTTTTATGTTTGTAATTCATAGTTTGGCTTTTTGATTGAAACAGTTAATGCTTTCATGGCTACTTTATAATTGCAATATAATACTGGTATGCTTTGCAACAATGTGTGAAAATCAAATGGATGAGCATGGTTTAAATTTAGTGTTATGTACTCCTGTTAGCATAATTTGGTTATGTTTAATATTTTACTGATTTTTCAACATAAACTTAAAGTTAATAGAAGAATGGGGAATATATATATATATATATATATATATATATATATATATGCAAATAAGCATATCAATATGTGTAAGAAATCTTGAAACATGAATTATAGTTCAGTTAAGTATGTATACAAAAAGATATATAAATTACCAATGTTTTTTAAACATATTAGTAAGTATTGAAAAATAATAATAACAGCTTGTTTAAATATATTTTCGTAGAATATTAAAATTAGTGGGATCAATAAGCAAAGTAATATTATAAAATATAAATTTCATATTATATTGAGTAATTGATTGTTATTTATTAGGTTAGTGGGAAAAAAACAATTTGACAACCTTTGTTACTAAAAGATATTCTAAAGTTTATTTAATAATTTTAAAAAAATTATATATGGAGTATTTATCAACTAATATTTGCATAAATTATAAATTATGAATAATATATATGCTGATAAATGCACATAAGGATGTCAATATGTGTAAGAAATATTGTAACATGAATTATAAATGAGTTATGTATGTATACGAAAAGATATATAAATTCCTATTGTTTTAGAAATATATTACAAAGTGTTGAAAAATAATAATAATAGGTTGTTTAAATTTAGTTCCATAGGATATTAAAATTAGTGGGATGAATAAGCTAAGTAATATTATAAAATATTTTTTTCATATTCTATTGAGTAATTGATTTATAATTAATAGTTGAGTGGGAAAAAACATCTTGACAATAATTATATATGGAGTATTTATCAACTCCTATTTGCATAAATTTTAAATTATGATAACATATGTTTGATTTATTAAATTTGATGAAAAAAAGTAATATTTGAAATAAAGAAGGATTGATAAATAAAATTTTTTGTTCCTAAAAACTGGGTTTTAATTAAAAGTTGGAATATAAATAAAAAATATATAATGTTTGTATTTTAAAACGCGGGAAAAATTAGAAAAGAGTAAGTAATAAAAACAAACAAAGGAAATCTAAATAAAAAAATCGTGTACTGCATGGAATTGGTAAAGCTTAAAAAAAGTGTATGCATGTATGTTTGAAGTTAACAGATAGACATAACTTAAATGCCTTTTTTTTTCCGTTAGAATACAAAGTGTTGTTTCCAAATGGTGTAGTAAATGCTTTACACGGTGGATCATAGGTAACAGATGATTGATTGAGATAGGGGTCATTTACTGAATAAGTCTAGGGAAAAGGAAAAGGAAGCGTGCAAAGTTGAGTTACAATATATTGTGGACTGTTTACATTACACAACTTCTCTCGTTCTCATTCCGGTCTTTAGGAAAAAACTGACAACACTTCTGGAGATAGCAACAGCACATGACGATGAGGCTTGGAAGAAAGCCAACGTATGGGTGGTTATCAGATGAGGAAGAAGAAGTCATCAGGTTAGATACATGAATTCCTATTTAATTTACTTGTTTTGGCATAAAGTTCATGTGCGATCTAGTTAGGTTTTAGGGTTTTTTGATTTCTGATGCATGCTAATATAGATTTGTTTAATTAATAGAAAATGATGTCAATGGAGTTTATTGTTTAATATTTCCCAGATCAGGTCTTCGTAACATTGTGGGGGATCAACTTGTATTGAATGTTTATTTGCCTAATCGTGTTAATCTATAAAGTATAAGTGTTTTATTCTGGGCCAATAGGGTGGTCTTATATATATTTTAAAGTTGTAAATCTTGCAAATATTCGCTGTGTATGGTATACTTGTGTTATTATTCCGTATTTGGCATTCATAATGTCCTCATGCAACTATAATTGTTCTTTCAGTGAGGAGGCAGCCATGAACGAAATTCAAAAACTCGTAGATGAGGTTGAAGATGGTTCAGTAAAACAATCATCTGTCAAGTCGGTTAGAAAGGGTAAAGCAAATTCTAAGAAATCTGTTAGATTTGCAGAAACTTGCAAGAATACCCCTGCAGTTGTTCCAAATGTCAACAATACTGCTGTTCCTTTGAGTAGTGTTAAGCTTGAAGAAGATGATGTCCCCCTTGTCTCTGCGAACGATAATGTACAGAATAACAAAAAAACTGAGAAGTCCAAAACTGTTGTTGATAAAACAGTTGGGAAGAAAGCAACTGAAGTTGAGAAGAGGACTAATAGCAAAAATCTGGGAAAGACTGCCAACAAAAGAGCTGTTACAGATGGGAGTGAGAAGAGCACGATGAAACTTGCAAAGAAGGGGAAAAATCTTTCAAATGTTAGGATAAGAATGTGGGGAGGAAAGCCAACATACTGCTGGGATATTGCTATAAAGAATTCAAGAGTAAAAAAGGATAATGTCCAGGTAAGCATACTGAAAATCTACCTCGTATTTTAATTTGTTGCAGATCTCAAGTGTTTATTCAATGAATTTTTGTGTTGTTGCAGCATTTCCCTAAGCAGATAGCAATAGACTGCTTGGCAAGTAATCAGAAGGAGGTAAATATTAGAGATTGTGATTTGATACAACAATTCAAGTGTACTGTGAAGACGGCATACCGCAACGGGGCTCCGAGTCCGTCTGAGAAATACATGACTAAAGGATGGTACGCCTATGTGAAGACCAAGGGGTTCAAGAAAGGCGACACACTGACTTGTCAGTTGGCGAGACATGGCACTTTCATTTATGTTACAATGAAGAAGAAATGATGGGGCTGTTGAAAGGTGGTGGAAGAGGATAAGCTTTTTTTTTCTGTTGTTGAATTAGTTTCAAAGACCAAAATCTTTGAATTTTGTGTATTTGGTGGTGACTTTTATAACTTATGTGAACAATGTTGTTTGATGAACCTATGGGTTGGTATTTTGCTTTAATGTTGAATGACTTTATGAAGACTACTTTCCTGGCCTGGGAAATTTTGAATGGTTATATGTTTTGCAAATCTTAATGTTCTACATACTTCATAGTTGCTCCTTTTCATTGGCCATCATGATTGGCTCATGTGTGCTAGAATAGTTTATTTACATGCATTATAAAAGTTAACTAAATATAATAGTTATAGAGTTAATATGAAATGTCTTTTTAAGAAATTTTGTTTGATAAACAATTTACCATGTTAAAACCAAATTACAGTTTATAAAGAATACATATTATAAAATCAACTTAGATATATAGCAACTTCAATTTAAGTAGCCAAACATATTTATTAAATGTATGGAAGGAAATATAGTGTCATGGATATTTAAAGGTCTGATTTGTAACATCTATGAACTGCTAAAAAAATTAATAAAATTACTTTTTGTTGTTAAAACTTGTTTACCCAACATCCTGGGTATTTGTACATATAAAATATGTAGGCCCATCAATGTTGTCTGGCCCAATTATAAGGGGTATCACTATCTATCTATATATAGAAATTATTGTCATAGTGCATCAGAATACTGTCTTATAAAATTTAATTCTGATATGGTGAAGTGGGGAGTTCCATTTGTCCCTTCTCCATCAAGCAGGTGAGTATACTTTGCATGCATGTTGTAATAAAATAAATGGGTTCCCCTGTTTTCTCATCTCTTTGTTTAATAGCAGTGTTATTCTTTAAAATATATGTTTCAGTGATCCTGAGAGAGACGTTCTTGAATGGGCGCGTAACATTAACAAAGAGTTTGAGGAAGAGCAGGAAAAGATGTTTGAAACACTCATAAAAGATGGGTTTCTTACTGAAGCTGAATGCATGGCTGATCACACCGGGGAGGTAAAGTGGAAATCTAATGTCACAGAAGCGAATATGCGAGGCCAAAATGCTCTGGTAAGTTCAAAACCCAGTTAAATCCACTGCCGTATATAGATCTATATATATCGTGGGTTAATAAGTAGAAAGTTATAATGCAGAATATTCCAATGGAAATATCAAGGACATGTTTTCGTAAAGACCAAAATGCAATAAGGATGGTAGATCTTATTGACGGAAAGGGATATCACTGTCGTATTCTTAGGGCTGGCAGGAATGAGTATGAGAAACATATTGGAGTTGGATGGTACGATTTTGCAAAGTCAAAAAATCTTCAAGTTGGAGATTTCATAGAATTCTCCATGATTCCATTTTCAGATCTGATGTTTGTGTACTTGGGGAAAAAAGTAGCTGATTAGGATGTAAAGATGTTACTTGTAGCTTTAAATTTGTTGTTGATGGTACTTAGATTGTAATCACAGATGGCTGTGTAATAGATTTAAATAATGGCTATCAACATGAATATTTGCCTTTGCTAATATTTTAATTGATGATGTTCTGTAATCATTGATATTATGGCAGCTATCATTCATCGTCATTCTTCAATCCAGCTATACAGATGAAAATAAATTATCAGTATGCAAAGGTGATATCAAATCTTTCATTCATGACAGTTAATAAGTTGTTTAAGTTGTAACCTAATTTTAGGCAAGTGAGCACAAAAGATATACCAATAACAACAGGTCCATAAATATTACAAAAACATATAGACTACACATTTTCAAACACTTCTTTGAATACAACATTTGTTGTGGTGGTCAATGGAAGTTTCTTCTTATCATGGATCAAGATTTTAAGGCCTTTTCTGCTCTTTACTTTTGAAACTGCAACATATAACTGGCCATGGCTGAATACGCTCCTCGGCAAATATATGCCAACATGATCCAAAGACTGACCTTGAGATTTATTAATAGTCATAGCATAGCAGACCATTATAGGAAACTGTCTTCGTGTCATCCTGAATGGCCATGGCGTCTGCGTTGGAGTAATGTCCATTCGTGCAATATAAATGATACCACCAATGTTCTTGCCTGAAATTATTTTAGCTTCGATAACATGATCAGCCAATCTCGTAACAATTAGACGTGTTCCATTGCATAAGCCTTCTGCTTGATCAATATTCCTAAGCAGCATGATTGGAGTATTTACTTTCAATCTGATCCTATGATTAGGAATTCCCGACGTTTTCAATCCGTTCAGAAACTCGGGAGTTAAAACATCGAAACATTCATTGCCATCACCATCATGCGTGTCTACTGAATCAGAGCTTAAGTATTCCTTTTCATCCCCTGAAAATGGAGTAACTTTTTATTATGATCTGTTAAAGATGGAAGTGAAAAATCGTCGGATAAATGTTCACACAAAATTTAATATTACCTGGAAGATTGTCTAATACATAGTGATTTATTTCATCTACTGTCTCAATTGTTCCAGCCAATATTGCCCTTGACTGCAGAAAAGCTACATTATTGAATTTAGCTTCAAAATTTGGATAAGTGTTTTCGAATATAGCTCGAAGGGGATCATCAAAATTAGATATCAAAATATCTGCTGGGATATCAATATCAGCATAGCCATCGTTAGGTTCTGCTAGTTTTCCATCTCCAACTTTTAATATCCAATTTGAAAACCGTTCTAACTCGAATGCTGATGTAGTCGTCCCAGATTGCTGAAGCCTCATGTTTTTTGTAAGTTTCAAAACCTTACAATGATCCCAAATGTATGATGAATTGATAGTTGCATGAATTATATCTGAACGGCTGCCTCTTGGAATAACCGGTAAAATCTGTCTGAAATCCCCACCAAACACAATTACCTTCCCACCAAATATTTTATCAGATGACCTGTTTCCACCCATGATATCTCTCAGTGTTTTATCCAAAGCTTCAAAACAAAATTTGTGACACATGGGAGCTTCATCCCAAATAATCAATTTTGATAGTTTTAGCATTTGACCCCTGTCACTACCCTTGTTAATGTCGCATGTCAAAGATTCAAGTGTGGGAATCGGAATTTTAAATTTAGAATGTGCCGTTCGACCACCGGGGAGCAAAAGGGATGCAATACCTGAAGAGGCAACTGTCAAGCATATTTGTCTTCTTGATCTTATGTAGGAAGCTAATGTTCTCCACATGTATGTTTTGCCTGTACCGCCGTATCCATACAGAAAGAATACGCCTCCGTTCTGGTTATCAACAGCCGTCAAGATTTGTTTGAATACATCTCTTTGTTCATCTGAAATAAAGTCAACATATCATTTAGATGCTTCATATTAGAAATATAAGTTTCTAAGTAATATGAAATTCTTCTGTCTAATTGATTCAAACTACTATTTACACCTATGAGGTTATTATACAGCGTATTAAACTCTTGAAGTTGTCCAGCAGGATCGTAGTTTCTCTCCTCGTAAATTAAATTATTTCCAAGCTCCTCAATTATGTAACCATGTGGTTTTGGCATTCCAGGAAAATCACTTAAACTCTTTCTACTGCGTTGAAGAAGTTTTTCAATTTCAATCAACGTCAGATTGAGAATTTCTTCGTTTGTTAGTCGCAGACCTGTTAATAAAAAGAACAAAGAAATAGTTGGTAAATATTGAAAAATATCTTTGAAATAACTTCAATTAATTATTCTGATCACAATTGAAAATATACTTCTGTTGTTTGCAATCCTTTGCTGAGAATAGAGAATTCCATCAGATAACAGATGTTGAGTTTTACTCCATACATGCTTAGGCCTATTAATGCTACTTGACAATAACATGTGAACAAAAAGTAATCTCAAATAATGTCCAGAACCCCAATGAAATGCTTCTGTTATTGCAGATATGAATTCTCGATCATCCCCAATAAATCCCATAGCAAAACATGCATCGCGGAAAGTATCGTACTTAACATTGTTTACTGTCTTTATTTCATCATAGCTTCTCGGTCCTTTGACATGTGTTAGCATCATCCTTAGATAGTACAACTCCCCAGTAGTTGGAGGAACCCAAATTAGTCTTCCAATTGTGTATCCCTTTTGTCTGGGTTTCCACTCTCTCTTTTTCTTAACGTATACAAACTTTGAAACAAAATTGCAATACGTTAGTTGGCGCGCTTCGTCATATTTCTTGTTTGCTTCAAACCAAGAAGTAAACATCGACTCAGTAACGCTCGGTTTATCAAGGACTTTGGTAAGAGGGCTGACATCAGTATAAAAAACAGAATTTTGCCCCTCACCATGAAAGTGAAGTCTTTCTACAACTGGTTTTCTTCCATGAATGGAAAAACCATAAATTCTCCAAGCAGCTTCACTTGGAGAAACGTACCTACAGTCAATATACTGCTTGATTTCATCAACGGCTTCATGTTGCGAAACAGATCCATCTTCATTCATGACAATTGCAGCAAATATTCTGTCGTATCCTTTGTTGATGTATTTGAACAAATATTTGACGGATGTGCTTTGATTGCACCATTCCATATTAATATGAGCTCTGTACTTCAACAATAACTTTGAATTGTAAGGAACAACAAATCTGTTGTCAATCTCAATTCCATTCTTAGAAACTGTGTGTCCGTTGTCCCTTCGTCTATAAACCGAATATCCATCTTGATCAACGATCGTTTCGTGTCTGAATTCTTTAGGGAAGTATTTAGAACATTTTCCTTCCTTCATACACGTAGAATTACGAAAAGCATTTCCGCAAGGTCCGTGTATCATGTGAGATTTGACCAAGTTATATAACTCTTCGTCAGTGTCTTTGTTTGGTATTTCTGCTGATATGATACGATCAATGTCAGCGGGTGTTGGATACTTGCTCGACGGATGGAGGAAAATTAATATGTGCGCATGGGGCAGACCTCTTTTTTGGAACTCAATTGTGTACATATCTAGAAATATAAAATTAAGATATTGGTTTATAACATGACATTCAAAATGAATAATGAAATTAAATTAATCAAAGTTATAAATTACTTACACGCAAGAACCTTTCCCATGATACTCTTTTTAGTCAAATCGGACAGCAATGAATCAAATTTCAATTTGAAGATTCTTGTTATGAGATCCGGACGATCGGATGCTTTCAGATCTGCAGAACTTAATACGCGCTGTATTTCCGGCCAATTGGGATTACATGTGAATGTAATAAACAAATCAGGAAATCCAACATAACTACAAATTGCCATGCCATCAAAGTATAACTGATCCATAAATCTACGGCTTCCAACATACGACGAAGGTAGGACAACTCTTTTCTCTGTAGCCGCACCACGTGTATGTCCATTTGTCCTAGCATCTGCAAGATGGTCATATTTCCCTACTCGTAGTTTTGACTGATTCTTTCTTAACCATCGAAGTCTCTCAGATTCCATCATTGTAAAACCATCTACCAAAAACTGCTGAAATAACCTCCTTGACCTGAGAATTGTCTGTGCCTCGTTTTTTCTTGACTGAATCCTAAAGGCGAACCACTCTCTGATTGTAAGTCTGTTTCTTTTGGTTGCATCCTCCCATGGAACATCGTCAATTTCCGATACCGTAGTCGTTGTTTCTGCATTACGAACCGTTGTAGATCCTTTATTGCGATGCCGTATGTTTGGTCTGTAACCATCTTCGCCGTAAGGGAAAAGTAAAGGATATTGAAAACCCAAATAAGACGTGTGATATTCATCTATTCTCTGAAGTTGGCCACATTGTTTTTGCATTATAATATCCCTTTTTTCTGCAGTATCAACATCACCAACAATGAGAGCAGCAACTTCTGAAACTGTTGGTTGATTATATATTCTTCCATCATTTTGACGATCAGAAATGAGACGGAGTTTTAGATCTGCCACATTGCCTTCAGAAAGTCTATCCCTTGCCATCTTAAAAGACTGCGCGTGAACATTATGTTCATATAACATTGAAGACAACTTTTCCACTATATTAATATCAACTCCGTCCCTTTTTCTGCAAAACATCCGACGTATAAAGTTCAGATTAGTGAGAATTCAACAACAAAATAATAAACAGTGTTGAAACAAAGATAGCTAAAGTAAAAACCTGAAAATATCAAATCTATTCTGAACTTCATGTTCAGTATCGAATATATAGAGTTGGGCAAAACGGGCCTTTTCACCTGGCAAAGGTAACATGCTACCTATACGATGACATGTTTGACCTTGAATACGATAGTTAGGAGGACCTCTACCATTTTAAATCTGTTGTCCATTTTAGCACCCGGAGAAGTAAATGCAAACATCATATTGTAAAGACGAATTTGTTGTTGGAATATTTTAGATTCACTTTTGTTTTGGTCAAACAACAGGCTCTGCAATACGGGTGGAGGTTGTCTCAACAAAGGTATTTGAACCTTTCCTTCTCCACAACACATTGAGAACTTAGGATTAGCAGAATGTCGAGACTTGTTTTTCCTCTCCATATACCACATATTTGCACCACATTGCTGACACTCACATGATGGGTCACCTAAATCGTAGTATTCTCCTAAACAAAAATGTACAGTTGTCAGGTAAAAATACATAATACATCATGCATTTTTGAAAGAATGAAACATATCAATACAATAAAATACAACCTGATCTGTGAACATCTATTTCTTCAATGTCAGTGTCAAAACCTACGTCATGCTCGTCCATTGAATAGTTAGAAACTGAACTGCAGGCTACAACAACATAGTAAAAATGAGTTCGCAAATATTATGTTATTATATATTGGTGAAATGTAAGAACATTCAATATCGGTTAATAATCCATCACAATAAAGTTACTTACCATCCGAAGAATTGCCGGAACCTTCATCACCTTCACTGTCATCTTGGAAAAGTTCGTTGGTGTTGGAATATGGATTTGGTGTATGGCTTGAAGATGCTGTCGCACCGCTCATAAACTCGTTATCAAATCTCCTTCCGAGGTTAACTCCTAAATTGTTAATGTTCTTTACAGAAACAACTCTTGGGCGTTTTTTTGCTAATGAACTTGGCAATGTATTCAAAGTTGATATACTGTGAGTTTTCTGCTTTGTATTTCGATCAGTTATGGTGGAACTTGGAATATTTGGAGAAATAGAAGATAGTGGGAATCTGAAATGCGAAGATATAGTATCAGCAGGGGGTTGAGTTTGATATGCATTTTCTTTGTTCATTGACGCCAATCGCTTGGCTCTCTTAGCTCTAAGAACACGCTTTCTATGAAGTCTAGCATCAAATTGCCTTTTTCTTCTGATAACATTCATGAAGTGATCATGCTCATCACTTTGTTTCTTTTCCATGATTTTTTACTTTGAAGTTTCAATCATTCTGCAAAATGTGGATGAATATGGAGGCAAGCAGGAAACATATGGACAAAGACTCCCTCCAAACTATTTGCTTATGGAGGGAAATAGCTGAATATGAAAAGTTTATGAGATTTAATATTTTATGCAGTTAAAAATATTGTGACTTAATCATGAAATAAGCAAATAACTAATGCACCAAGCAACCATAATTGCATGAAGCATGCACAATTAAGATAAGAATGTAGTGCAAGTTACTGTTTATATGTTAGGTAGGTATGATGGTTGACATCATGCTGGTGCAGTTTTCAAGAGTCACATTAAAAAACTTGTAAAACACATTTCGTTATGTTTTATTTAAATAATGCGTGCAGTTTTCAAATGAAGTTGATGAATTAAAAAATTTTGCATTATAGGAATCTGTTGAAAAAGCAATTACTGTAAATATCATTGCCAAAATTATGGTTTATTGAGAAGTCAATAATGAACTTATACTGCAAGACATTACTGTAAATATCATTGCCAAAATTATGGTTTATTGAAAAAATACTGTGCAAATCAAAACAATTCTGATATACAATTTATTATTCAAAAATTAATTTTCACTTGCAGGTAAGAAGAAATATCATGTAGGATGGTTAATTCTAACTTTTTTTCCAATTCATATGGATCGTTTGTATAATCGGGCAATATATCACGCACTATTAAACACAAACAACAATTAATATATTTAGCATTGTATAATCGGGCAATATATCATGCAATATTATACACAAACAACAGACAATAAACCATTGCTACAGAGAAATTATAAGAAAACCAAAATGATAATTGATATTTGATATCATATGACAAAATGATAATTGATATTTAATCCATGGATCATAACTCGTGTATCTTGTACCAAAACATTAAAACAACAGTCAAGAAAAGATCACAAAATAACAATAATGATGGAAATTAAAATGGTTCTGGTGGAGTCTTCATGCATCAAATTCAATCTTAACTTTCTTTGCAGGCTTGGTTCCTGAGAGCTGGGTAGTACCATACGCTTGTAATTCAGAATCTACAGCATCAAGATTAACAGGACTTCCTTTGGTTGGAGTATTGGTGACAATTTTATCAGGATCATTTTCTCCATATGCTGACAACGACTCCTGGAAGAAAACAAATTAACAGTAAGTATAAAGAAAATAATGTAATTAACAGGTTAAAGTTCAGTCAACATTAACATACAATGGATTCATCGACACGATCAACAACTGGGTTTTGGTTTAAAGATTTGCTATCTCCCTGCAGATCAGAGATTGAGATGAAGATTAAGATACAAATATTGATAAAAGACATATGTAGATGTTCAAAGTAAAATTTCCATACTTCATCAGTAATATAATCTTTCTCAATTTCCTTTACAAACTCTTCATCATAAGAAAGTTTCCAAACAGATGCTTGGCCAAATGTTGGCTGAACTTTAGCCCTAAACGCCATCTTTTTACCAAGTAGCATGTCAAGTTCATCTGGATATATCATTGGGTCGTCGTCACCTTCCTACACATTAAATTTAATGTAAGTACTTCATTTTTATACAAATAAATATTAAAATAGGTAATGAATTAAAATGAACCTCAAGCATTGCTTTATAAATACTATCAGCAGACTTTCCAATAATGTCGGCACAGTCAGTGTCCCAAAACACAAAGCGAAATTTGGAATCACCATCAACTACATATATGTCAACTCGATACCTTTTTACATAAATGCATAGGAAAATACAATTAGAACACTACAAATATTGAAACATGGCAAATGAATTAATCTGATTAAAAATTGAAATATATAGACCTTGGTATGGCATGTTCTACATTCTGTCCACATGAACATTTGTATGGATTGTTCACTTCAGATGCCTTTAAAGAACATTTAGTACACCCATAATAAAACCAACCGTGTTTTGAGACAAAAAACCTTTGAGTTGTTCCAACAGTAACGCATAACATGTCCTAAGATACAATAAGTTGAATATAAAAAAATGCAACACTGTAACAAAAATCATCTGTATAAAATAATATTGATCTTACTATTTGTAATTTTTCATAACCATGTACCTGTTTCACCTTGCAAAGTTCACTGAGAGATATACACTTGGCCTTATGAACGAAACTTTCGACTGGGGTGAATTGAGAGGCACCAGACCAAAGAGACGTTCCCTTCGAGGACTGCGAAGGCTTTTCAGTCTGCTCATTTGACGGTAACCTGAAAAATTGAACCAAAAATGAATGTAAATGATGATAAATTTCAAAGGAGCTTATTATACTTTAAGAATATAACAATTTGTGTATACTTTGATAAATACTCAGTTATCTCTGGAATGTCTTCGTTAATAAGCAACTTAGATCCACTCCATCCATTTGAGACTGAAATAGACCAAAATTAGAGTATCAAATTTATTACAGAGAGATATCACATTTGAATAATAGGAGATTATTGATACAAACCTTGTGATTCCTTTATCATTGCATGAGTTAGTATTATTACAATAGCACCACTGTTTTTTTCGTCGTGGTAGAAGTCCAAAAATTTTGTTCCGTAGCTCTCCCATAATGTGCAGTTAACAATGACTCCTCTGCAGAAATAAACATAAAAAGATCAATAAGATAATCATGATGGCACACAGTTGTAATATTTGAATTCAGATAATTTACTTCAAGTCTTTAAGACTCAGTGAAACAAATGACTTTTTTCCAGAATTGTTGTATTGAAAATTGTTGATTTCCTGAACCACACCAATGATATCTACAAAACAGATTGAAAGAGTAAGTTAAAATCAACTTCTGTAATAATAAACAAAATTGTAGTATGAAGAAATCAGATGACCTAATATATTTACCTTCAAGTCGGTTCATCTCACAATTTCCTCCAAGAATATCAGTAAAGTCTTTGAAAAAAAATCTTTTGGGAGGAAGGTTCTGAATATCAACTTCCTTGACAGTTGTACCACCAATAAACACAAACTTCTTGTCGTGATCACAAAGCTTCCACTGAAAATCGTTTTCATAAACAGTTCCATTGTTGATTATGCAAGACATGTTTTCGCGTATTCGTGCTTTCTATTTTGGTGTGTGGTCAGAACGAATCAAAACTTGTATCCTATCACCCTGATGATGACAAACAACAACAATATCATAACTGAAAAATATAATAAGCTAATAAACGATTTGAGAGAATACGAAGCATTACCGATACGTCCATTATAACCATCTCCAGATGCTCCTTACCCTTGCTGTTGATAACACTCCAAAAATCAACAACTCGAACGGCCAATCTCCATGTTTCTTTTGAATCGTTGACATCCTTAATGGGGGAAAACTTTCGGCTCATATTCTGTTGAGAAAAGAAGTGGAAGTAACAGAAAAATATCAGTAAGGTTGAATGGAGAAAAAAAAATGGAAATGGGGAAGGTGAAGAAAAACCCTACCGCTCCACTGTTGTTTGAAAAAAGGGAATAGGGAGATGGAACAGTTTACACATGCAGTGGTTTGAGTTGATACGAAAATATATAGACATAGGGAGAAATAATGAAAAGGTAGGCTTTATTTAATATGTATGTTCCAATGCAATAAAATTATAGAATGTAGTGCAGGTTTTTACATATTCCAATAATGAACTTTTGTATTAAATAAACTCTTGGAATGTAATCATTATTAAATGTAAAATTACGCTCAGGGGTATGCAAAACCATGTTTAATTGTTTGTCATTAGGGTAATTAAGGCAAAATGGTGGTAATTCATTTTTATATATTAAAATAGATAGAACAATTGGTTGATGTTTTTAATGCATTTTACACTATAGGTAACCTTACCCAACTTTTTGAGTTGGGTAAATAAGAATTCACCATTTTCTTATTCTATTCCATGATTCAAAGAAATATTCTTTGGAATTTTGATTTTTTTTCTCGCACCTTCTTTTAATTCCATTATGTAAAACTAATAACAAAACCCGTGCGGATGCAGGGTTCTGCTCTGGTAGGTGTGTTTATTTATATGATATATTTATTTTAAATAGAAGATTTAAAAAAAATATTTAAATCAATAATAAATAAAAAATATAAAAATATTTAGATTAATATTATATTTTTTACTAAATAACTTACCTTTGAGGGCAATGGCTTTGCCAAATATGTCTCAAAAATAAATTTATAACAAATGAAATAAATAAAAAAAGAACTACTAAAAAAACATTGAAATAAAAAATACAACTATATGAAGAAGATAATGTGTTTTTTAATAGATCTGATTTTTTTATTTATTTTAGAATATTTGTTTATGAATGAATATTGAGGTTTTGATTTGAAAATGTGTAATAATTTTTTATTTGGAAACATGTATTAAAGAGTGAATATTGAATATTGTGATTATGTTGTTGTTATTGTCTACTATATCTTAGAAATATGTCAATCTTCTTTATCATGGAGACTTTTTTTTTTAGCAAAAAAGGATTATATATTAATAATCAAAAAAAAGAAAACAAGAGACACAAGAGGGGACCAAGCCAAAATCTCTCAAGAACAAAGCCTAAGCTTAGGAGTTCCCGCCTTGTCTAACAAGTAATCCGGTAAAATATCCTTATGTACAAAATTGAACCAAGAGAAAGTTTTACTCTTTAAGCCGATATTAGTTAATATGTCCGCACAAAAATTGGCTTCACGGAAGATATGAGAGATCCTAAAATCTATGTCAAACGTATGCTTCCAACAATTAAGCCAACGAGTTTTAATAGACCACGACACTAAGGAAGGGTTGGAGAAGGCTTTAACTACTATAAGGCTATTCGTTTCAATCCAAAGCTTCGACCAACGCATCTCATTGGCTTTCTCAATGGCCACAATGTCTGCCATGAATTCAGTTGTAAGAGGAGAACCTTTCCCAAGGAAAACACAAAAACTAATGATGTGATTAGCATGGTTATCTCTGAATATACCTCCACTGGCAGCAAGAGGTGGAATGCCAACAGCCGCCCCATCTATGTTGCACTTGATCCACCCAGTAGCAGGAGGACACTAGATGAAATCAATGCACGATCTAGGCAAACGAGGCTGAATGTTGGCATCAAAATTCTTAAGGACAGAAAAACTTTGAACTGAGTTATCAACTTTCTTATAAGTGAGCTTTCCAACAAGCTTAGCTCTTGCCATGACCATAGTGATGCAGCTCTTCTAATTCATCGAATTTCCTTCAAACCTTGTTAAATTTCGAGCATTCTAAATCTGGTAGATGATGCACACAATACTGGCCTTGATCACTACCATGGCTTGTGGATTCCAAATCCCCTTCAGCACCTACAAGCAATCAACCACAAAGTTAATCTCCAAATGAGCTTGAATTTTGTTACTGAATCATCTCCAAATATTTACTGCAAAACTACATTCAAAAAAGAGGTGATTAGTATTTTCCACATGACAATAACAAAGAGAGCACATTGAGGGAAAAGGGAAGCCTCTTAAGTTGAGATTCTCATCAGTTGGTACTTTGTTGTGCATAATTCTCCAAACCAACATTGAATGTGTTGGGGCTGACTCCAAATCCCAGGGAAACATAGACCAAATATTTGACACATTGGTTTTCTTGATCACTTTGTAATCAGCTTTAATGGATAAAATTCCATTTTCTGCCTTCTTCCAAGCAAGGGTGTCTTCAAAAGCTAGCTCAAAAACATAGAAAGGCCTTATAGTTTCCCAAAGAGTGGGCATTGCAGTCTGAATATTCTTGTGAATGGACCATTCATTGAGCTTCCAGCAATCAGCTACACTAGATTTTAGGTTGGCATGGAATTTTTTTGGAATCTTATACTTAAAAGCCAAAACCTCTCCAGTCCAATTATCAAGCCAGAAGTTTATCTCTTTGCTATTTCCAATGATCCATCTACTATTATCAAGGACAGTGTTATGCCACTCTTTTAGACCTTTCTAAAGAGATGACTTAATATTGTAATTTAGAGCCTTTCCATTTCTAAAAACTCTGGCTGATAAAAGAACTGCCCAGGGTTGATTTCTGTTTAAAAGTTGCCAGCAAAGAAATAGGTTTGTGGCTTTATAGTAATGTTTGAGGGAAATAAGACCAAGACCTCCTTCATCAGTTTTAGTACAACATTTTCTCCAAGCAACAGTCACCAACTTCCTTTTCTCAATGTTTCCACTCCATATGAAGTTCTTAGTCCAAGTGTTTATGCTCTTGATAATGCTAGCTGGCCAGACATAGATGGTAATGTTGTGAACCATCATACTTTGTATCACAGTTTTAACAAGGAGAACTCTTCCTGCCATAGATAAAAGGTTAGCCTTCCAACTTGCTAATTTTAATTTGATTCTACCTGCAAGAGCATGAAAATGAATGGTGTAGCAACCTGCCCTAAAAATAAAAGATTAGAGTCGCCACCTATTCTACCAAGGCGAATAGGAAACCTTATAAATTAAGAGATTCAGGATAAAATACTATATTCAGGTCGAGGGAAAGTGTTAGGCACCCTCAACCCTTTCCTAAGGTTTACACTATAAGGTTAGGTTTATGGCTAACATAAAGAAAAGTAACATACAGTTAATAGGGTAAATGGAAAATTATTAAGATTAAAGGTTTATGATTTAGTAAATAAAATCGGGAAAAAAATGAGATTAGTGGGGAAGGGGACTCGCCTTGTTGCCAAGTGCCTATGTATCTCCTTATGGAGAATCAGAGTCAACGTAGTTCGGGGAAGGGTTGTACGCCCTTAGGATTAGAATTTGATTTGATATGGTTTGAAGGCTTTTTGAATGGCCGTTCGTAGTTTTGAATAAGGATGAAAATCCGTAGTTTGATTTGAGGTGTTTTGAATGTTTTAGATTTGGGAAGTGTTTTAGGATTGGGCGTACAACCCTGATTTTAGTATGTACTATTAACCGCAATGATCAATAGAGTTGATCACCATAGTTAAAAGATTAGTAGTTGTATCGTTACCAATTTTATTTGATGGATATAATTATCACTGATAACGAATAAAAGTATTTTTTTAGGGATTTTAATAACTTAATTTGTATCATTATTCCTCGTAATCGATTGATTCGATTAAAAATAATAATGAATTTAAATGGGAAGATAGGCTAATCATCGCAACCAATAAAAATGGTTGAAACCCTTTAGCCAAATAAAACTTATTATTTTAATTAAATAAATACTCAATAAATCAATTATTGCCCATCACGATTAATGGATTTAATCGGAACGAATCAACAAATTAAAATTTAATGTTTATAATATATATTAATTTATTTAAAAATAATAATTCATTATTATATAAATAAACATTAAAAGTGATTTAAGAAAATATTTTAAACAATTAAAATAAAATAAGAATATTGGTGGTTTTTATTTAGTGTGGTAGATCTGAAGGCTTATGGTATGGGGATCAAATTCTGGGCATTGGATCTAAGTTAGTGGTGAGTTAAAGGTTCAGATCTGAGGGACTATGGTGGACCCTGAGGCTATAGGCGCATGGGATCAGGTGGGAATTTGTTGAAAAAAATATATAAAGGGCCATGGATCGAACCCTGACCCCAAAGGCGAACACACGCGCCCCCCACCATTCCAGCTATGCAAATCATTCGTTTAAATGATGCCAACAATGTATTATATTTAATATTAAAAGAGGCATATGGAAACAGGCGCGAAGATTCAAATAAACCAGTCACGTTCTGACACCTCATCGTCTTCCCCAATGAACCTGCAAAAAACTGCAAATATTTGCTATGGTTTTGCTACAATTACGTCTGTAGCGTTTGTACCTGAAAAATAGCGAATAGAGCATAGATGGGCACAAATGTTTCGAACCTATCCTATTCTTTTCTCTAGGCCATGCGAACACGATGGTACCTTTAATCGTCCCTAATTTTACCTCTAACAAAAACCCCCAATTTAAAACCTATAAACCTGTAACTCGGTGAACTGACTTTTACTTTTTTAAGCAAGCAAAGTTGCGGTAAGCATGAGTCGCCACCGACTTTTATTTTGTCCAAAAACTCGGAAGGGCAAAAAGAACATAAAAAGACCCTTTTTAAAAGAAACGGGCTCGGGGGGTAGATTATGGAAAGGGAAGGTGTAAGTACCCTTTTCATCCGTAGTTGTCTACGGGCTCTTAATTTACTTAGCTCATGTTTGTTTTGTTTGATTTGAGTTGAAAAGGGACATAAGGACTTTAGCGTAAATGCGTAGCCTTAGTCTTTGAAAGAGTATTAGAAAAGATGTTTTTTAATCGAGCTAGGCATATTAAGAGCACTACCCTAATTTAGTCTTTTTCTATGCTTTTTATTCTTTTAAGAAAGGGATAGGGCTATCCTTACCATTTAGGGTAGGTAGTCCTATTGATTAGACGTATTCGGGACAATCGAAGGGTCATCGAGGTTGTTGAAAGCAACAGGTAGAGGTACCTTTAGCAAGTTCGAAGGGACAAATCATCTCTTTTTCGTAGGCAGCAATCGAGGGACTAAATCATGTATTCGTAGGCAACGATTCGAGGGTCATCGAGGGACCATGATCTTTGATGATTTTAATCGAGGGACTTTTGCTATCGGTACCTCTATATTCGAGGGACACGACCATTTATTCGTAAGGAAACCAAGAGGGGCGTACCCTAGAGGTGAGTGTGTGAACAAGTATGAAAGGAGTGTGTTGATTTAAATATTTATCTTGAATTAGTGAGCTAACGTTCAATTATTAGTCTTTCCATACAATCCTAATTACTACCAGTTAATATGTTTACAGGAAATAAATTGCGGAAAAGTAAAGGTTCTTACACTATTACATCGCTTTGGGGGAGGGGATTACAATACAAACCTAGCGGGAATGCGGAAAGTAAAAAAAAATAGTATGAAAAAAAAATTAAAGAGAAAGCTTGTAAGTGTCCATAGAATAGTCCAATAGCTTCAAGCATAGTACCTCACAATAAACACAAAATTGTTAGTAACGACATTAAAAAAAAAAGCCAAAAAATTATGAACAATTATTGATAAAAAAATTAACTAAAAGAAAATCTAGATAAAAAAAAACTATGTTAAATTCTAGAAAGAAAACTAAAAATTTAATTAAAAAATATATTTTTGAATTTTTAATATTTAATAGAAGAAACTAATTAAAACATTTTGTGTTTTTAAGTTAAAGACAAATATTTAAAGGAAACTATATAAAATTAAACAATCAAATAAAATGATGGGTTAGAAACAGTAAAATGGAGGTGCAAAGAAGAGACTAGGCCCTGAAGCCCAATCTGGAAGGCCCAACATGAAACATAAGCTCTCATAAGAGAGGGGTGTGCGGATCACATAAGGTGTTGAGTAGGAGAATTCAGTTGGGCTTAAACCAAAGCCGGCCCACACCAATTATAACTAGCAAGGGGAGGTACATTTAACATAAGGGTGTAGCAAGGGAAAGTGGATCGGGCCACTTGAGCTTTAAGCCCAAAAAACTCTAAATCACAAAGAAGAATTCGGCCCCTCTTCAATTCTCGTTCTCCCCTTGTTCTTTCTCAATGTTGCCATCTCTCCCTCTTTCTTAAACTCAGCTCAACCTTCCTCTCAAATTCTGTTTTTAGCACAACAACAAATATAATCCTATATGCTCAAATCTTGGGGATAAACAACAGTAACATAGAACAACAAAATCAAAACCATATTCGATTCAACAGTCAAAAAATAAACAACGCAAGAAAGAACGTAATCAAACACACGTATTCGTAATCAAATCGTAAACCATAAACGAAATGAAAAGAATCAAGAAGTTGAACATGAGTTAAAAATTCGATGATGTTGCTTACTTTGTTTTCGCCGAAGTCGAGTTGATGTGTCCGATTTGACGGCAACGCGGAGTCGTACCATTTGCTCCAGCGTGAATCAGAGGTGTCCGTTGTTTCTGATCAGATTCGCGGCGGCAGTGATGATGATTTGACGTTCGTCAGCTACTACGCCTTGATGACAGGAGGAATCAAAGTGTTGGAGATGATTTGATGAAGTTGGTCGCGTTGATGCTGCCCCGGATCGAGTGTTGTTGGAGCGATTGTATGCTGCTGTAAATCGAAGTTGTGTCGGTGTTGAGTTGCGTTCAATTGCCTTTGTTTGTCATCTGTGTGTTTTGTTACCGTCTGTCCTCCCCTTCCACTTCTTGGATCTGATTTTCATACCTGCAGGTTATTAGAACAATAAAAGGAAAATAGTGTTAGTAATGTGATTCCAAATTGATATACAGGTTGTTGTTAATATGATGATGATAATAGGATGGAGATTGGTTTATGTTTGTGTTATTTGGTGGTGAATTTGATAGTTTGTGGTGGTGGAGCTTGTATGATGCGTCGGAGGGATTGTTCTGTTGTTGTAGATCAGAGACGAGGTGTAGGGCGGAGGTTCAGGCGGTAGCGCTCGGAAGCTTGGCCGGAAAGATCCTTCGAATTTACGGGGTTCTGATTCGTGCTCACTTCACCATTCTTTTCTAATTCTCTCCAATTCCTATTCACAGAAAGAAAAATAAAAATACACAAAAAAACATATATTGTTCATGGTCTATAGTTTTTGGAATTTGGTTTGTTAGTAGTTTCTAGAAAAAATTACTTTGTTGTTTTTATTGGTGATGGTGATAATAGGAAATGTATGATAGTGAAAAAAGGTTAAAAATATGGTTGGATAGAAATTGTGTATGTGAGATAGTGTTTGGTTTCTGTGAATGAATTGGCCTTTTGGATCAAGGTTTTTTTTTGGTATGAAAGTGAAATGTGTGAGGGAGAAAATCAGGATTAGGAAGCTCTGTACGTGAGAAAAAGGTTGGTCCTTAGGGTTAATTGTTAGTTCCTTATTTATATTGATTTTTAGGTTAAAATAAAAAAGGAATTAATCAACCTATTAACTAATATAATCAATCATTTAAATCAAGTTTGATTTGATTTTAAATGTTGATATATTTATTTAATTAAGAAGATTTTTCCTAAAAGTAAAAACTATCCTAAAATGCAACATTAAAAAAAAGAAAATAAATATTTTTATTATTTTTTATTTTTTATGATTTTTTGACATTTTTTATGAATAAAATGGAGTAAGTGAAAAAAAATTATATATTTTAAAAAATAATAAATAAATAAATACGAAAATAACATTAAAATATATTAAAAAAACTTATTTTTTATGATTTTTAGTAATAAATGAAAATCAAATTAAAAGTAAGGTTAGTAACAAATAAAAGGAAGAATGTCAGTAAGTGAGATTCGAACTCGGGACCTCTCGTTTTTGTACCTTTTACCCTCAAATTCTTACCAACTATGCTATGTCACTTATTCGAAATAAAATGACATTTGCAAATATATAAGGGTGAATTTTGGGGTACAACAGCCACCCCTGTTCAATCTTCTTAAACCTGAAGAGGTAGATTGGTATGTTTGCCTATCGTGATCTGAAGGTAGAAGATGATTGAACACTTAAGTGCCCTAAAATTTGCACTCGCTGGTGCAGGAAGCAGTGTCATTGGAGATGGGCTTAAAGATGCCACCCAGATGTTGACAGAGTGTTGTCGGAGATGGGCTTAAAGATGCCATCCAAAGTAGATACTTCTTCCGAATGTCTGTCTGAAGCACATGCTTTTCAGAATGAATCATATGCTTTGATCGTATCTGATGGATAGTAATTTTCAGAATGAGCCGTACGCTAGACTGTATCTGAAGGAGAGATTTATCATAATAGAATAAAGTCTTACAGAAGCAGGTCTTAAAGAAGACTGTTCTTTAAACAAAGCTCGGGAAGAAATGTCTCAAAGGAGACTATGCTTTAAACAAAGCTTGGGAGAAAATTTCTTAAAGAAGAATACCTAAAAAGGTTCCTAGAAGGGATCAGACATGTCTTAAAGAAGACTACCTAGAAAGGTTAGAGATGTGTCTTAAAGAAGACTACCTAAAAAGGTTCCTAGAAATGATAGAGATGTCTTAAAGAAGACTACCTAAAAAGGCTCTTGGAAAAGGAGGATAAATGTCTTAGAGAAGATTAACCTAGAAAGGCTCCTAGAAAGGATATGATACGTGATCGGTCACCATTTCTAGTTAATTTCGTCATAAATTCGGCATAAGATCGTCATACTTGGTAACACTTTGTGGTTGTTTTCAAGAGTTTTTCGTTGATTCCTTTAATATTAGTTAATTGCTTGCATTATGTTTTTGTGCCCTTTATCATGTCTTTTTAGATGCTTTTGATCTCTCTACTTGGTGGTTGTAGGTTAATTCTGGATCAGATGGAAATTGCACAAGTGTTGGTGTAAAAGAAGCTGAAAATCGTGACATGCGTGTAGTATTTTGATCATAACTGGAGCTTCGTAACTCGGAATGACGCGGTTCTGGTGGCAAAATTTTGCTAACGAAAAGGGCTACAACTTTGATGTTGACGTCAAAGCCAAAAAAAGCAGAGACGGACACGGTCAGACCGTGTCAAGTGACACGGCCGTGTCATCCTGTGCGGACAGAATTTCTGAATTTTGATGTTTTTACAATTTTAAAGACCCAGGGGCAATTTTGGTATTATGGCTGGGATCTGAAAACCTAGAGAAGTTAAAAGTGATTTGAGAGACAAGGAGAAGGCACTTTTTGGTGAGGAGAAGACACTATTGAAGATTGGAGAAAATAAGGGTTTGGGAGAGAAGAAGGTTTTCAAGAACGGAAGCGATTGAAGATCAACTTTCATCTCAATTATTGTAATGTCTCTATTTTATATTTTGTTTTCTTTGAACAATATGAGTAACTAAACCCTAATTCTAGGGGTGTCCCTGATTGGATTATGTAATGATTTTGAATTCTTGAGTTCATCAATAGATTTATTTTCTTATTTAATTTAATTGTACAAGGTTTTTATGCTTTCTTTGTCGGACCAACAAGAATGATTTACGGTTAACAACCAGCTGGACAGCGGTTGTTAATGTTTTTGTACGATTAGACTATAGTAGATATCACCTAGGACTAGGGATAACCTATAGTTACCGATTAACTCTTGATAACATAAAGGCTTGATTTCATCATAATTCTCTACGGACTTAGGATTTAGGATGAATGTTCAAAGGTTTTCCCACTAAGGACTTAGGGGAAAATAATCTAAAGGGCGGTAATTAAAGGTTATGAACTTGTTGAAGAAATCAAAATTCAAGGTTAATACAGGGCCAATCATACACTTTACCCTAGCATGCTCTCATATTTGTTAAAACCACTTAGTCAATTTTCTGTCATTTTTATTTATTGTTAATTTATAATTGCAAATCAAAACTCCAAATATAGTTTTTGTTTAATTGAACCACTATTGAAACTCGATATTAACGTGCAGTCCTTGAGATCGACATTTGGGGAATTTCCCTATTATTACTACAGAGGCAAAATAGTACACTTTCTATTTTACCGATCAAGTTTTTGGCGCCGTTGCCGGGGACTGCCAAAAATATAGAGTTTTAATTTTAGTTCAATTAAAATTTTGTTGCTCGTCAACTAAAATTTTGTTTTCAGTTTTTGTTTATTTGAATTTGATTTTATTATAAAAAAAAGGAAAAAAAATCTGATTATTTTTGCTTCATGAATTCTTCTATACTTTGCTACTAACAAATTGTCTGAGTTTTGTAGCTATGTATTGTTTTGATACATAGCCACCTATATCTCCTGCATGTTGGTCGCCTGATTCGGGAGTCACTTTGGAAGAGGCGACTAAAATTTTTAAAGCATATAAGAAGGAGGTAAGAATCCTTATGAATGAATGTAAAGAAGCTAACTTTTATCCAGATAGGTTTATTTGGAGAAAGTTAGAGTTGGAAGAAGAATATGTTGAACCAGGAGAAAAATGCATAACATCAGATGAAGAGGATGCAATAAGAATAGAAGAATTTGAGGTAAAAAAGAAATATGGGGAAGAAGAAATAAGAAAACTTGAAGATGATCGAGTTTTGGATAAAACCACAAATTTAACAATTTTTAAAGATGTGGACATCCCACAAGAAAATCTTCAACAAAAGAGTATCCCCAAAAACTATTTTTATAACAAGGAAAAAGAAAGAGAAGAAATTGACAAAGTATTGGAAGACATTTGTGCCTTGTTTAATAAAGTCCAGCTAAAAAGGAGTTGGCAGCAACATCATCAGTACTTTAAGTTCATGGGATTGCTACCAAACAAAAGAAAGAAAAAAGATGATGTGTTCTTTGTGTCATATATGCCACCCTAACAAGAGGAATGGACCGTCGAGCCATGCGACGTTAAACGAAGCGCTCCGTGGGAGGCAACCCACGGTTTTAATAATTAATTTCTCTATTTGTTTGTTTTATTTTCAGGAAATAAAAGAGGGCATCTCTAGTGAAAGCTCGGAAGTGATCATTGGAGTGCAATACCCTCTGTAAGTAACCTCTCCAAGGCTTGTTCTAAAACATTGAGGCCAATGTTTAGTTCAAGTGTGGGAGGGGTTCTTTTCATTTGCTTTTAATTGTTTTCCATTTTTGTTTTTTGTTTGTGTGTTGTGTTGACATTGTGTTATAAATTGAGTGATGGATGCCGAATGAATGATGATTGGTAGTTAGTGGATGAAAGGTGCAACCTGAACTTAATCTCTCGAGGTACTTTGGAAGTGGACATAACCGAAAGTGTTAGACGCAACTTGAAGAACTGGACTGAGAAGGTAAGTGGTGAAATCGAGCCGGAAAGGAAAGTCACATGACATAAAGGGTGTGTTGAAGCTGCAAACTTAGCCTACATGGTGAGGAACATAAAATGCCAAACACATGTAAAGATCATCATGAGAGTGAAATCAGGTATGACTTTATCTCTCTAATTTTGCGTTTGTCCTACCGACACAGTACAAATATGAAATCACACACTGAGGCACTTGTTTGTTCTCCCCAGAGCCTTTCCGTCCTTCATTTATTTTTGTTTTATCCCTCGTTAAACCCGTTGAGCCATCCCCCCTTTTTTGTTAAACCCACACATGTCATCCTTAACCATAATTCTATCATTTTTGTTTGGCACTTGTGTAATTATTGTTTCTTTTGAACTTGTGTGAAATTGTAAGTTTGGGGTGGTGCTTAAGAAAAAAAGGGCAAGTGTGATATGAAAAAAAAAAGTGTGTAGAGCACAAGAAAAAAAAAAGAAAAAAATAGTTTGAAACACTTGTCTAAAAAGATTTGAAAGACTCGAACGATGTTGATTACCCGGTAATTAGGTAAAAAGGAGAGTCTAAGAAGAAACCCCCTCACACAAAATCGAGCACAAAGACAAGAAAAATAACATAAGTGCTAGTTCATAAACCATTTGCATATCAATCTCTTGTATATCTTTCCTTCCACCTCAGCCCCGTTACAACCTAAAAAGTCCTCAAAAGTGTGTGAATTCTTTTTGTGTAGTGAAAGTAGGATGTATGCAAAGTCAAGGGCTGATATTGCATATCGTGATGTTGAGCGAAAAGCACTCTAACCCCGAGAGACAATGTGAGAAGTGTGAAAAGCTTGCAGGTGAAATACACTCTGTTGTGAAGTGTGATGGACAACAAGGTTCGATAAGTCCAAAAGCTTAATCAAGAAAGGGAAGTAAGTTGCGAAAGACATCGACTATGTTGTGGAAAAGAAAAGTTTAAGGTGACCTCGGTTTGATCTCTTGCATCACTTGAGGACAAGCAATAGGATAAGTATGGGGTTGTGATCGGTCACCATTTCTACTTTATTTCGTCATAAATTTGGCATAAGATCGTCATACTTGGTAACACTTTGTGGTTGTTTTCAAGAGTTTTTCGTTGATTCCTTTAATATTAGTTAATTGCTTGCATTATGTTTTTGTGCCCTTTATCATGTCTTTTTAGATGCTTTTGATCTCTCTACTTGGTGGTTGTAGGTTAATTCTGGATCAGATGGAAATTGCATAAGTGTTGGTGTAAAAGAAGCTGAAAATCGTGACATGCGTGTAGTATTTTGATCATAACTGGAGCTTCGTAACTCGGAATGACGCGGTTCTGGTGGCAAAATTTTGCTAACGAAAAGGGCTACAACTTTGAAGTTGACGTCAAAGCCAAAAGAGGCAGAGACGGACACGGTCAGACCGTGTCAAGTGACACGGCCGTGTCAGCCTGTGCGGACAGAATTTCTGAATTTTGATGTTTTTACAATTTTAAAGACCCAGGGACAATTTTGGTATTCTGGCTGGGATCTGAAAAACCTAGAGAAGTTAAAAGTGATTTGAGAGACAAGGAGAAGGCACTTTTTGGTGAGGAGAAGACACTATTGAAGATTGGAGAAAATAAGGGTTTGGGAGAGAAGAAGGTTTTCAATAACGGAAGCGATTGAAGATCAACTTTCATCTCAATTCTTGTAATGTCTCTATTTTATATTTTGTTTTCTTTGAACAATATGAGTAACTAAACCCTAATGCTAGGGGGTGTCCCTGATTTGATTATGTAATGATTTTGAATTCTTGAGTTCATCAATAGATTTATTTTCTTATTTAATTTAATTGTACAAGGTTTTTATGCTTTCTTTGTCGGACCAACAAGATTGATTTACGGTTAACAACCAGCTGGACAGCGGTTGTTAAGGTTTTTGTACGATTAGACTATAGTAGATATCACCTAGGACTAGGGATAACCTATAGTTACCGATTAACTCTTGATAACATAAAGGCTTGATTTCATCATAATTCTCTAAGGACTTAGGATTTAGGATGAATGTTCAAAGGTTTTCCCACTAAGGACTTAGGGGAAAATAATCTAAAGGGCGGTAATTAAAGGTTATGAACTTGTTGAAGAAATCAAAATTCAAGGTTGTCGCACGCTCGCGAAAAATGATGAACAGAGTCGCCACCAATATATTTATCCCAAAGAGGGAAAGGAATATCAGAAAACCTAAGATGAATAAGAACGAGGTCTTTCGACCAGAGGTAGGGTACGGAAGTCGGTTACGCAAGGGGAAGGTACTAGCACCCCTCACGCCCATCGTACTCGATGGTATCCACCTATGTTTATTGTTATCTAAAGGGTGTGTACTATAAATCTAAATATTAATTACCAAGGGAATGCATGCAAATGAATGAAAAGAAACACGGGGAAAATAAGGTTTTTAAATAGTTGTGCTCGCTTAGGCCCCGCGACCCAATGCCTACGTATCCTTTTCAGGAATCAGAGCGCCGTAGTTCGACTCTTTAGTTTTTGTTTGTTTTTGTGTTTTTTAGTGGACGAAGTTACATTCGCACTCCGCTGCTCGACCTCTGGAGTCTTAAGCTGTGAATGGAGCGGAAATAACATGTCCGATTAGGAGAAAGAATGCCCTGAAGGCAAGAGAAAGAATGTGAGCGTTTCTAGGAAATCCCTTAAGCAAGGGAAACTCGAGTTACTCTTTGGTTTGTATTTTTTAGAAGTTGTTTTCTTTGTATTTTTTATGGGATTTAATTCAAGTAGTTGTTAAGTGTTTTGAAGTTGAAAGAAAAAGGAATGCAAAAGGGAACTAGTCCTAATTACTACATTCTATGTTGTTGTAAGGATATTCTAAGGGAAAAATAGGGAGGAAAAAGCAATTAAATGGAGAAAAAACAATATTAAAGATCAAGGGCATTTTAGACATTTCACATATATGGAAAATATTCACAAAGAAAGAAAATTAAATCTGAACTATTTGTGAAAATATATTCATGAACTATCTCATTTTTATTTCATGCAAGGGATACTAATTTGAAAAAAAACTAGTTGGTAGGAAAATTTTTTTTATTATTTTTTATCTAAAAGAAAAAAAACAATTAATCAATCAAAGAGAATAAAAGAAAAAAACTATTTTTATTACATAGTTTGGTGAGGGAGGAGAGAGAGTAGAGTTTGAACGTTTCAAGTGGCACCCTTAAGTAAGGGAGACTCAAGTTGTTCCTCTCTTTCTTTTTTTTTTCTTTTATGTGAATGTATGTGCTTCTATTTATATTGCCAATGATTGGATTGTGATTTGGATTCTTGAATGTGGGACTTGAAAAATGTAGTTTGCAACACACCTTTTCCATTTCTCCAATGTGGGACTTGCACCATCACCTTTTTTCATTTTTTCAATGTGGGACTCTAACTTGTGTTGTATGTTGCAATTGCTCTTTTTCTTCATGCTATGGTGCTCACTTTAGACACTTATATCTCAAGCCATGGGTGGTCAAATGATGCAAGAATGGTGTCATATCAAAGAAGGCATGGGATAGAACAAGATTGGTGTTGAAAATATCTCAAGATAAGGCTTAGAAATATGAGAAAAATGGCCTTGAACTCATGCAACCATCACTGCACACGCCCAGCAGCATGCAGTCCCGTGCGTATGGCCAAATTGTGACTCTGCGAGGGTGGTACTTTGAGCCTCTCTATCTCGATCAATACATGTCCAAAATCAGTGATACTGGTCTCATTGGATAGAGGACATGGCAAAGAATAGTTTAGAACTGGGCTTGTTTAAGATAGAGACTTGTGGAGGGAGAAAGAGGCCTTGACATTTGGCCCGCCACGTGTTTGCTGAAATGCGTTGCGTGCCCAGAATTCTGTGTCATGGCTGCCTGCAGAGTTTGGTCAGGGTTGGGGCACCACTTTGAAGGCTTGTATCTCACTCAATATTTGTCCAATTGTCCCAATTCTTGTTGCAATGGATAGAGGGGATGGCAAGGAAGAGATTGATACCAAGTTTGCATTCATAGCACTTCTGTAGAGCTCTAAAAATGGCTGGAGATTTGGCACGCCATGTGTTTGTTAAAATGCCGGGTCATGACCTGCCTTGTGACCTGGATTGTGCCTTGATTTAAATGAGTTTTCAGAAACTTCACACCACTTCAACTCTTCATACAAGCTTCAAATAAAAAAGTGTCCAACTACAAAGTTGTTCTCCTCCATGAGAGGAACAACTTTGATGTTGGAAATTTCTCCGAAAAATGCCGTTTGCCACGTGTAATTCAGTGCTGAAGTGGACTGCCCAACAAGATTCGAAACACCCAAAAATTTTCTAAGTGTTGAAAATTGCCTTTTTTGTCATTTTTTCTATTTTTGGCAGCTTTTTGTCAAACTCCCGATTTTATCCATTCTTTGACTTTTCTTGCCCGATTTTCCACCAACAGTCAATATTTGAATAATTCCTCTGATTTTGACCCAAAAGTCAACTGTTCCGATTTTTCCGACTATTGATGAAATTCCCGATTAAACCTCTTCCAATCGAATCTAGTCAAACAAACCCCTCCACAAGGTCAGCATGAGAAGTTTTCCACACATAGGAGCCATTCCCGATTAAATGTTGACAGAAAGTCAACTGGTTGACTTTGGTCAAAAAAACCCTGATTTAACGAACCAGATGATTTGCAAGCTTGCACTCTTCAATCAATGTCCTGATTCGAAGCAGAGAGACACCCCAATCTAGGAGGACTTCAATGAACATAGAATATTATGCAATCCTATAAAGATAGTGTTGGAATTGAAAATATTGTCTGCTTATGTATGCATCATATTTAGGTAACAGTATTTATAGAATCTTAGCCTGCCAATAAAAATGATCAATAATTAGTGTAACAAGCTCCATTATAAGAATTCAAACCCATAGAAACAAAAGAGGTACCTCTTTGTTATGATTTGCTAAAAATGAGTTTTATAGTATTGGAATTTTTGTTTAAAATATAATTAAAATAAAATAATTTTTTGTTTAAATAGTTTCTTACAAAAAATATTTTTAAGTATTTTATTCTTTTCCTATGATTTTTTTAAATTCAAATTTTTTAAATTTAAACCATTTAAGTAACTTTTCATAAAAATATATTTGAGTATTATTTTAAAATTTTTAATAATAAATATTTAAACTACAAATGTTATGTTAAATAATTTTTTTAGTTGAAATCATATGATTTATTTGATAAATATGAACAATATTTTTATATTATTATTATATTTAAATTTTGAACTGTCTTTTTTATTTGATACATTATTATGAAAAACACAAATATATTTTTGGATTTGTATTTTTAAATTATTGAATAACTATTTTAGATATTTAATTATTGAAAATAAAACAAATTTTTATCTTAAATATCTATTTTTTATTTTTTTTATCTATATGAAATATTAGTTCATAGGTAATTATATATATTAACAATTAAAACTTTTTCATTTTAAATTATAAATAAATCTAAAATATTTTTTTTCATAAATTTAAACCCGATAAATTTAAACCCGTGCCTCGCACGGGTATACACACTAGTATATATTTATTTTAATTGAAAACTCGATTTTTCTATACTTTTATCAATAATTGTTAAAAATTGTTTTTTTTATCAATTGAAAATTCATAAACATTTTTTTGGTTAGCCTTGATTCTTTTATAAACCCTAGCTCAACCCTAGCTCGGGTAGGTGGTGTCCATTAACGCATTTTAGCCTTATAAACCTTTTGGATCACAATAAGTTTTTTTAAATAACCCTTTTAGGTTCTGGGTTAGATCAGTTAATGCACTAACTACTTCTCTTCTTCATGCCTAATTTTCAGGGTTAATCACGGTCTTCCGACTACGCGCCGCGCCAGATCAAAAAGCTAAGTTTCTTATTTATTTCTTTATTTATTTTAATGTCATTTTATTTTTATTTTAAAATAGGGTTTGCCTCGAGTAATCAATGAATCATGCCTACACTCACTCTATTATTTTCGTTTTAATTTTCAGGGTCACTCGAAGGTTCGAGAAGATCAAGGTTTTCAATGTTTGTTTAAAACTAATTATTGATCCTTCTTATTTTTCCGTTTTTTTAATTTCCCCCATCCCCGCAAGTGTTTATTGTAATTAGAGCTGTCAATATGGGCTACCCGGCCCATATGGGCCGACCCATATGGGCTTCGGGCTTTTTAGGGCCGGGCTCAAAAAACTCATTTTTAAATGGGCTCTAATTTTACTACCCAGGCCCGGCCCTGTCTGGGTTGCGGGCTACCCGGCCCTAAATGGGCTTCGGCCCTAAACGGGCCCATTTGTATAAAAAATTGAATTTTCTCCTTATTTTTGTAAGTAACCATATAATTGCATGCAAGAATATATATTATATATATATATAAATATATATATATATATATATATATATATATATATATATATATATATATATATATATATATATATAATGTAGCACAAAATTATGTATATATATATATATATATATATTAAATTTTATATCCAAAATTATAATTTCTAAATAATCTATATAAGTTAATAATTAAAATGTAAAACAACACATTAACTTAATTTAAACTATCCAAAATACATCACAAATTATATAATGTAGCACAAATAATTAAATAAATTGTTCCAACAAATTTTAAGTTATAAATATTCATGACAATTATAATTTTATGATAATTATAACAAGAAAATGTTATAAATTTTTATAATAATTATAATTAGGAAAGGATAAATTTTAATTATATTAAAAATATTTAATTTTTTCGGGCCGGTGGGCTACCCATGGCCCATACGGGCCGGCCCATATTTTTTAGGGCTTTTTAGGGCCGGGCTTAAAAAGGCCCAGATGTAAATGGGCTCGAAAAATGAGGCCCAGGCCCTAAAAATTTTCGGGCCAAATGGGCCGGCCCATGGGCTTCGGCCCATTTTGACAGCTCTAATTGTAATAGTGTAGGAACTTTAATTTCTGCCTTTAATTTCTGCTCATTTTAAACTGCGTGGTTAGTAATCCCAGGGAGTGCAAGCCTTGAAAATAAATTAGATCACTAATTATAAGATAAAATTATCTGAATATTAATCACGTGATTGTTGCACCCACACACCTTTAGGGTAACCCTTCTTGTTGCATGCTGCCTATTAATTGTTGCCTGTTGCCTCTAAGTATACAAAATAGTCAAGTCCCTCGATTCCGAGGATACCTAAAGCAATGTTGCCTGTTGCCTTCAAAGTTATTGAAACTCCCTCGAGGTTGCCTTATAAAGATGATTGTCCCTATTGCTAAGGTATCCTTGCATGATGCCTTAAAAGACTATTATATCCTTCCCTTAGACTACCTGCCCTCTTTATGGCAAGGGATGTAACACCCCATGTTTTCTCTTAATTAATTTAAATTGAAATTAAATTATTTATTGGAATTATTTGGTATTTTATTGGATTTATTGGTGAATTATGGAAAATAAGGCTAATGGGCCAGTGTCGCTTTTAGTAGAAGGGGGGTGTCAGTTGTGAAGCCCATTGTTAATAATAAACTTATTTTCATAAAATAGAGAAAGAAAAGGATTTATGAAAATAGAACCAAAAGAGAAGAGAAGTATGAACGTGAAAGAGCAGAGAAGCGAGGAAGTGCGACGCGAGGAAGAACGAAGAATCAGCCTTCAGGTAAGGGGGACTCTTCCGTTTAACTTCTATTATGAGATTATAGATAGTAGGATAGATTGAGCATGTTGTTTGTGTCAATTGGGTTATGGTTAGATTTAGGGTGTTAGGTTTTGGAAGAATTGTTGAATTGTTTGCATTGATTGTGTATGGTAGTGTTTGGGTGTTTGAAATGAGTTATAAACATGCCAAATTGTTTTTGTTGATGCTGTTTGATGTTGCAATACGTTATGGTACGTTCTGGTATGGTTTGGAATGATGTCGGTGCTGTAAAAATAGTGATTTTGGGTTGCAGGCTCGAAGTAATCGGTTACCGTAGGGTGGATAATCGATTACCCATAGTAAAAACAGCAAAATTGAGTTTTTGAGTCTCAGTAACCGATTACTGGTGTTTGGGTAATCGGTTACCGCTGTACATTTTTGAAAAATACTTGTTTTTATAAAACTCATAACTTTTGATCCGTAACTCTGTTTTGGGTGCCGTTCGAAGCGTTACGAAGCTAATGAAATGCTCTTTATGATTAAAATAAATTAATTATCACTAGATAATTTAATTATTATTTGGTTTGAAAATGATATGTAATTGTGTTGGTGTATGCCGTGGATTAATGTTATTTAAGAATAACAGGTATGAGTATTGTGTATTATGTGCTATTTGTGATACATGGAATTGATAAATGATAAGTTCTATGTATTGTTGTGATTGTTACATGATGAATGTTGATCGGCCACCAATTTCACCTTGTTCCTATGTTTGAATCAATGGAAAAGCACTTCATTCGGTGGTATTTTAAGTCGTTTTAGTCTAGTTCTTAATTAGTTTTGTTTACCTTTGTATTTGAATCTGGTGTGTTACTTTTTCTAGTTTTTTTTGTTTTTCCATTGCTTTTGATCTTGTGTTGGTAGTGTTTTAAGTTATGCAGATACAGGGCATGATTCGAGACAAGAAAAAGTGAATTTTGGTGAGACAGAGCTGTGACACTGCCACCCGTGTCATGGGACACGGCCGTGTCAGACATGCTGAAGAGAAAAAGTTGAGAAATCTTGGAACCAAGAAGTCAGGGGTCTGACACGGCCACCCGTGTCCCATGACACAGCCGTGTCAGACATGTGCGCAGAAAAATTCTGATTTTTAACTTATGAAATCTGTCACTTAAGTAAGGGTATGATGGACTTTTCGTATGAGAATATTTGCTGTGAGGTATTTAGTCACTGTTTGGAAAGAAGAAAATCACTTTTGGACGGTCGGAGAACGTGAAAATAGAGATTGAGAGCACTAGGGCTTGGAGCGAAGAAATCTTCAAGAGCATCCGCGATTGAAGATCAATTCCGATTCAACCAATTGTAATGTCTGCATCTTTAATCATTGTTATCTTGATAATTGCCATGAGTAGCTAAGCTCTTTACTTGTTAGGATTGATGTCCCTGAATCATGTGATGTAAGGAATATTATTTACCGTTAATTTTCGGATTATCTTTATGAAATTCAGTTTATGATTAAAAGTTCTTATTGCTTCAATATATTGGAAAATATATGTGTTGATTTACGGTTGGGGTTTTGTCGGAAAACTACCTCAAGGCATTTTTAATCATAACGCTATAATTAAGAATCACTTAGGAATAAGGGTTTGATGCGTAGCGATCAAATTATCCGGATTATGTCTTTTAGAATCTTGAGATATAATTATCTTGTTAAGGAATTAAGAGAGGGTTTTTGTCTCAAGAGGTTTTCACTAAGGAATTAGGGAAATCAATGTTCGGTGTCGATAGTTGAGAATTTCTAAAGTAAATCTGTTAATCGGTAGTTATTTCATTACAGAGCAATTCATACATCCATCCTAACTAGTTTCATACTCTTTCATTAGTCAAAACATTTAAGCACTTTATTCTATTTAAGCTGTTGTTTCAATTAAATAACCAAATTCAAACACCCCAATGACTTTTTATTCCATTGCACTATTCTTAAACGTATAATTCCTACGCAGTCCGCGAGTTCGATACTTGGGAAAATTAATCCACTTATTACTACATCGGTAAAAATAGTACACTTGCTATTTTACCGGTCAAATGTATGTTATACCAATGGTGGATAATTCAAGATGTTGAATTGTGATGGATGTGTTATACGTGGTATTATGGTGATATAAATGCTCTGTTGTTGTTGTTGGGTTGATTTGTTATACTTGATACATGATTGTGAGAGGTGCTATTGTTGTTGTACTGTGTGATGGATGTTATATCTGTTATGATGTTGTGGTTGTAATTGGTGTCTGTTATACATATATTGTTGATGTAAAATATGTATTCTATTTGGTTGGGAATAGCATAACTGTGGGTGTGGCTATTGATTACTATATTGGTTGATGATTATGACATTGGTTGGTCTATGTGGATGATGAGCATGTTATGGTTGATACATGCATTTCATAATCATTATGTGGCTGATCCTTGACGATGGTGGATCAGTGGTAGCTAATTCCCATTGTGTGGAATTAGTGAGTGGGTGTCGCCGTATCCTTGACGATGGTGGATCGGTGAGATGGGTTCGTCCCATGATTGGTACCACATGCATGTAGTTGCATTGCATTAGGTGTTTTGATATATTATAACATGAATGGAAGTTGTCCAATGTTATAATATTGTGTTTTTGGCCAATTGTTGTATTTGGTGTATGTGTGTATAGCCTGAATCTGATCATAACTGTAATTGGGTGAATAATATGTGATTGAATATTTTATTATTTATATCTTATAACATTGGTTAAATGTGAATGAGACTCACCCTTACTGTTGATTATTTTTCAGATTAAAGGTTAGCGGCTTGTGCTGGGTGAGGATAACTCGTAGAGTTACTTCGTTAGTACGGTTGTGTCGGTGTCATGCTCTGGCCTTGTAACACTGGGGGGAACGTTTATTTTAGAATTTGATTGATGGATTATTTCTTATGTTGGAATAATGTTTTGTTAGTTTAGATCAGTGAATTTGGATGTGAATCCCGATGTTTTATGTTATTCAGTTTTGAAGTATTTTCCGCTGTGTTAACATGATTACTGAATAATATGTTTTGAAGTTCGTCATAAGGCATGACATGGCTTAATGTTTTAAATATTTTAAAGTTGTAATACCCTTTTCATGTTTTACTCTGAATTTTATTTGTTATTCCGCGGGGTTTTAGAAGGGTGTTACAAGGGACAGTCTTATGGCGAACGATTTCTCAATGACCCTTCAACATCCAATTGAAAGACTTCCTACTCTCTTATGGCATGGATAGATCCTTTCGCCTGAAAAGCTAAAAGAACGAATTTTAAAACTTAGGGTAGGTAGCTATTAATTGCTTGCTCACAATCAATTCAAAAGTCAAATGCTTTTCACACCTCCTATTTCAAAACTATTCAAAACAAGGCTACGCTTATTTACAAGCTAAAGTCCTTAACGAAATCTTTTTACTATTCACACACGACACTTTTCAAACAATTCAAACAAACAAGTGAGCTAAGCAATTAAGAGCCCATGAATAACCATGGATGCAAAGGGTGCCTCACACCTTCCCTTTGCATAAATTACCCCCCGAACTCAGTTTTCTTTAAAAAGGTTTTTTTTTCTGTTCTTTTAGCCTTTCTGATTATTTTGGATAAAATAAAAATCGGTGGCGACTCTTGCTTACCACAATATTTTGATATAAAAGTCAGTTCACCGTATTACAATTAGTATTTTTATAATATTAATAAAAATATAATTTTTAATTTGGATATCCAAAAACCGATCCAAATTAAACCGCATTAAATTAGATCGGATCAGATTGGATTTTTTTAACATATCATCCAAAACCGAACCAAACCGCAAGTAAATTTATTTTTGGATCGGATGACTTTTTACCTTAAAACCGATCCAAACCGAACCGCGAACACCCCTACCCCTGGTAGATGGGGGTGATAATATGCTCCTTGTATAGACAAGCTTTTTAGCTGACTGAGTCAGGCGTAGGAAATATTTCTGCTTTTGATGCGCTTCTGAAGCGACTTTGTCTGTCAGGAGGACTTTCTGAGTTTTGTGCTATCACAAGCAACCTGCCCCAGTATCATGAGTTTAGGAACGACGCCTCTAATTGATCAACACTTCTGGGAGACTCTTTGAGTCTTGACTTGATTGCCCCAGATATATGAATTCTTACTCAAAAGGATATTCAATTGTTTTTGTGCCTTGAGGGTAATCAGTATTTGAGATATTCTCGCTCGAACTTAACGGAGTTCTGAAGACAACTTGTCCCTTGAGAGGATTAGATATTTCATCTGCAAATCATGATGGAAGCTTTCCTGGTGTCAAATACTTGTTCATATGCAAAGAATGTTTAGTATGAGAAATATAATTTTAATGCAAAGTTCATGTTTGTCTTGAAGTTTAAAGAAGAAAATTTTGAAAGGATGTCAAAACATCGATTTTTGTGAAAGGTGGTGTGATACCAACTCAAGCGTTTTAGCAAAACTCCTAGGAGTCAATTTACCGTTTTCTCGTTAAAGTATGCTTTCGAATTAACCCTTCTTCAATTAGGACTTTTGAGTGTTGTAATGTGGCCAAGTTAATGGTTTTAGAAAAAAAGATTTTTAGGCTCAAAATTTTATTGGTGCCCACCCCCTTCGTGATGTTCTCCAACCTAAGTTCAGTTAACTTGATGCGAGCATTCATCCTTCAAAAGGAGTTTGAGACGTTTGAGGAATCGATGAGGTGTTTGGACATGGCAATCATTTACCTTTTATTCTTGGTGTCTGATCACACGATCTTGTTCTTTGAATTTATTGTCACACGACCTCGTCCTTTTGCTAAGGATCTTTTTCTTTTGTTTCATGTTCCTTAACTTTTGCCTGGATAAATTATTTTGAATTTTGATGTCCAGCGGGATGCCCTAATTTTTGCCTAAGTCACTTGTTTTCAAGTTGTTGACTTAGCGGGTCTTTTTTCTTCTTTTTTTCTTCGATTCATTCTTTTTTGAACAAGTCGTATGATCCTGGGACGTCTTCAATTCGTTGGAAAGATTGTGACTACCTCATTTCTTGGTCGACGAGGGATAACATTGTTGTATCGTCATATTTTGACCTTCTATTGCGAGGGATAACCATTTCCTTTTTTACTGTCCTCAACCTTTTGAAGGATAGCCATTTTTGTATCCTTAGATGTGCACTCCTGATGAATTTTGAATGCTCGATCAGATTAACTGAGCACTACCCTGCCCCTGGGTTAAATATGAGGGTTTTTCATGTAGAAAAGAAAACTCCTACTTCAAGGCTCAAGGGGGTTGACAAGGGACTAACTTCCTTATATCTTCAGTGTTTTGGAATTGAAACAATGCCTGTACATCATCAACAGGGTTTTACTCAAAAGCACACCATTTGAGACACTATGCCAAATTTGTCTTTTAGCAGCACCCCTACGAAAGCGCTTTTAGGAAAAAGCGCTGGTATAGGTTTCGCTAAAAACAAAATTAAAAAACACGCAAAAAAAGCGCTCTTATAGGGGGGGTTACGAAAGCGCTTTCAAAAAGCGCTGGTAAAGGGACGGGTACGAAAGCGCTTTTCAAAAGCGCTCTTATAGGTGGGTTATGAAAGCGCTTTCAAAAGCGCTACTATAGGGGGTTGGGTATAAGAGCGCTTTTACCCTAAAAAGCGCTCGTATAGCCATGTGTACTAAGGCGCTTTTCAAAAGCGCTTTCATAGATGTTTTAAAATTAAAATTTCTGAAAACAAAATTAGACAGAACGCGTGTTTGCCCCAATCCCTAATTCACTCCTTCTCTCATAGAACCCAAAATTTTGTCGTCGGAGAAGAAGACCAAGACCATTTCACCACCGGAGAAAACCCACCGTCTTCGTTGCCACAGTCTTCGTTGCCTGCACCATTCCAAATCAGAAAACCGTGAGCCACCGGAAAAGAAGACTCAATATATCGTTTGGTTCTGTTGTTGAGGAAGAAGATTCACCATCTCAGCCACGTTAGAGGTATGTTTCTTAAGGATTCTAGTTGTTATTACTGTTGTTGTGGTTCTGTTGTCTTTGTTGTGGTTCTGTTGTAGTTCAGTGTTGTTGTCAGTACTCTAGTAGTTTTGTTGAAAGATTGCAATGTGCACTCACAAGTTGTTTGTGAAAATGCCTCAACAACTTTATACATGTTATAAATTTGATTATATAACAAGGAATCATATTATTTTTGAATGAACATTGAGGAAATTAGACATGTTTATGATTTAGTACAAATGACTTGTCATGCCTCAATAACTTATTTTGAAAAATTGTACTTTTGTTTCTCTATGATCAATACATTGAGCTCTTGGTAAACAACTCTATCATTAGTTTGAATACATATTAATATGATATTATGCTATAGCCTATAAGAAACTGAACAATCTATAAAACTAGACCAATGCTTTGCACAATTCGTACTAGTATTTGCAATACTTGCCACTGTAAAACCAATGAAACAATTCACAACCAGCCCTTTTAATCTTAACAGCCTTCTTGCATGTGTAAGAGGCAAAGAACCATGGACACTTCAAAGTAGTTGTTGCACTATTATTCAAGTCTATAGTTTAAAATCTAAATTCTAAAAGAATATTCATTTGAATAACTCTTGTAGTGTTAGCTCTTGATGAAATGTATTAACAAATTTTGAAGTGCAGCCTTACATATCTAAAAGCTTCAAGTTATGAATTTTAAAAATTGACAATCAACATCTTATTTAATAGAAGTCTACCATCTCTACCTTATTCCTAAATTTATGATTAATTTATGCCATATGTTTCTATATTTTATTTGAGTCTTAAGGACAAATTTTTAGACTTCTCAATGGATAGCTTGTTCCCAAATTTATGATTAACTTTATTTGTTGTTTCTTTTATTTAAGTTCTTGATTCTTGAGTAATGTTATGCTAGCTGCATGACTTATTCTATGTGGTTAATTAAGTGGATAGCTTGTATATGTTCATAAAAATTTATATGTGGTTGTGTTGATAAATGGTGAGTATTGTAGCATGTTCGTGCGATTTTGGCTCGACCTTTCGAGCATTCCATGTGTAAATTCGATGATGTCCCGTATTTTATTTTGCTCGTACAATGTGACTTAATTTCAACTCAATGCATACTTGACTTCTCTACTGTCATATTAATATGTTCATGAAGATTTTATCTTGATCATATTTATATTGACCATTGACATTGTTTTAACACATAAAGCCTTTAATGCTAGTGTGATGGTATCGTATTTGCTCGCTTTTGCGACAACTTTTTGTGTGCTTTCTCGTTAGACATTAATGTTGCCCCGTTATGAAAATACATGCTAAATTGTTGTTTTCTCATGAGATATAATTTCTCCACCTTGATTTCTCCATTTGTATGACTAGACTATGATTTGTGGTCGTTTTCACGACGATGTTTTGACATGGGTAGTTGCTGCCCCGGTTTCTAAGTAGGTGTTAAACTTTGATTTAACTTGCGGTACTATGTATCTAGATTTGCTATAATATCTGGGTGATGATTAGTTTGGTTTTAGATCATTTTCTTAGCCATGTTATGTCATTCATTTTGTTCCCGTAGTGCTGTCCCATTTGGATTCGTTGTATAAAAGAGGCTCGTAATCAATTATACATATTCGCAGGATGTATATAAGGCTAATTGTTCTAAATTTTATTTTTCAGGGTATATTAAAGATTTTTTTAAAAGAACATCACTAGAGACATCAGATTAGCTTACGGTGTGTGGTTCTAGAAGTTTCTGAATTTCTCTAAAGGTAATTAGTTATTCGTTTGCTATAGTTTCTCTAAAGGTAATTAGTTATTCTTTTGCTATAGTTTTTGATTCTCTTTCGTCAAAGTAATTAGTTATGATTTGAATGAACTTCTATGATGGATCGTTTGCACTATAATTAGTTGCTTACTTATCCACTTTAATTAGTCGCACTTTAATTAGTTCCTCTTCATTTGACAGATTATTGCTAACAAGATAGTCCAAGAGGGATACATTTTCGGCGTGTAGGACCTCGTCAAAAGGTATGTTTCCACATGTGTGAGAATTTACCGGTTTAGATATATTTCATATTGGCATGTTTCTAGAGTTTGAATTATAGTAATCATTCCCGAATAGTTATGCATAGCGTCTGATCCCAAAAGTGGGGGATAGTGATGCATAGCGGCCGATCCCAAAATTTAAATTTTCCAAAATGACCATGAATACCTTAAAAATTAGAAGGGGACTGAATACTAATAGTTGATTTTTAGATTATATTAAGTAATACTCATTATTTCGACATGTGGAATATTCTTGATGTCAATTTCGTTAATCGTTAAGTGATGAACTTACTAACTGTATGAATTGAATTCGCTATAGGGGTTACTTGTGAAGAGTGAAAGTTTCATCGTTTTTGTTTAGCTTAATTAAGACATGGATAAGACATGGATGAATTCAAACCGATTGTCGAAAGAGTACAAGAAAGGGGTATGTGAATTCGTTAAGTTTGCGGTTGCGCACGCCAAAGACTCGATTCGAATGGCGTGTCCTTGCTTGGGTTGCTGTTATGGGGGTAAGGTTGACGGGAATCAGTTGGCATCGCATTTACTACGATTTGGAATTGATAGAAGTTATACATGTTGGACAATGCATGGTGAGAAAAGTAACGGGAATGTTCAGTCGAGGTGTAATACGAAGTATGCTTCAAACGATGATTGCACAGACACATATGATTATGATCGAGTCGAAGAGATTGTAGAAGCGGTTGACGAAGATCTTGAGGATTGTCCCAAAATGTTCGAGAGGTTGGTAAGCGATGCAGAGAAACCGTTGTATGATGGTTGTACAAAATTCACAAGATTGTCTGCGGTGTTAAAGCTGTACAACTTAAAGGCGGACAATGGATGGTCGGATAAAAGTTTCACAGAGTTATTAGTCCTTATGAAAGATATGCTACCAGATGATAATGTTCTTCCCAATCGAACGTATGAGGCCAAAAAGATGTTGTCCTCTATTGGCATGAGCTATGATAATATACATGCATGTCCAAACGATTGCGTTTTGTTTCGAAACGAGTATGCAGCGTTGAATGAGTGTCCTAAATGCGGTGCCCCTCGATATAAGAAAAAGTTGTCTCCGGCCAAAGTCTTATGGTATTTTCCTATAATTCCGAGATTTAGACGCATGTATCGTAGTGAAACCGATTCAAGACACTTGACTTGGCATGCAGATGAAAAAGTTATTGATGGAAAGTTGCGACATCCGACAGACTCACCACAGTGGATGAAAGTTGATACTGATTATCCTGAATTTGGAAAAGAAGCAAAAAACCTTCGCTTGTCATTGTCTACTGATGGAATGAACCCGCATGGTATTCAAAGTATCTCGCATAGCACATGGCCTGTGATTCTTATGATTTATAACCTACCTCCGTGGCTATGTATGAAGCGTAAGTACATGATGTTATCTATGCTAATTTCTGGGCCTAAACAACCAGGGAATGACATAGACGTATACCTTGCACCCTTAATCGAAGATTTAAAGTTTTTGTGGGAGAATGGTGTGGAGGTTTACGATGGGTATAGGAAAGAAAGTTTCAACTTGAGGGCGATGTTGTTTGGAACAATTAATGATTTTCCAGCATACGGAAATCTATCCGGGTACAGCAATAAAGGTCAAAAAGCGTGTCCTGTTTGTGTAGATGAAACCGATACGACACGATTGGATCTTTTTCAGAAGAATGTCTTTCTTGGCCATCATAGATTCTGAAATTCTAATCATGATGTATATAAGCATGTCCTGTTTGTTTGATGTATATAAGCGTGTCCTGTTTGTTTGACAGGAACTATAATGATGTATATATATAATTTTGGATATTATAATGGTATTATATTAGTATATATATATGTATATATATATATATATATATATATATATATATATATATTGTCCTACCTATGGTTGAAAATATATCGTCGAAAATATATTACAAGTCGAAAATATTACAGGTTGAAAATATATTACAGGTAGAAAATATTACAAGTCCAACTGGGAGACTGAAATTACAGGTTGCACTTTAAAATACCTCATTTAGCAATGACAGCGCTTTTAAAAAACGCTCTTAAAGGGCCACCTACTAAAGTGCTTTATTACTAAAAGCGCTGCCTAAGATTAAAAAAAAAAACATAAAAAATAAAAAAAGCGCAACCTACGAAAGCGCTTTTGGAAAAGCGCTCTTATAGGGGGGGCTACCAGAGCGCTTTTTCCAGAAAAAGCGCTCTTATAGGGGGCTACCAGAGCGCTTTTTCTGGAAAAGCGCTCTTATAGGGGGGCTACCAGAGCGCTTTTCTGGAAAAAGCGCTCTTATAGGGGGCTACCTGAGCGCTTTTTCCAGAAAAAGCGCTCTTATAAGGGGGGGGCTACCAGAGCGCTTTCAAAAGCGCTTTCGTTACCTACAGCAGCGCAAGCTTTGGCAGCGCTTTAAAGTGCTTTAGTAGCCCAAAAAAAGCGCTTTTAAAGCCCTTTTACGTAGTAGTGAGATTATGAGTATTATACGTTCATCATTCTCCCTTCGGAGTTATCATGCTTTATCACCGAGAGTTTGGTATCACAAGCAAAGAAAACATGTTAGAGCGAATGAATTTTTTTAAGACAAACATATCCAATGCATCATTATTATAGTTCAAAAACAAACAAGTATGACATATAAGCAGTATTGAATCAAAACAAGAAAGACTACGCATGAACATGCATGATGATATAGAGATTGTCAACGTTGAGGAGATTTTCTCCGTATGGACTTATTGCTTCAGAAGATCCCTTGAGTCGAAGGAGAACTTTAAATCTGGCTTGCAGGTGTGAATGTGATAACCTTTGCATCTATTAGATCTTGAATCTTGTCTCTGAATGGCTGACAATCATCAACCGAATGGCCAAGTGCCACAAAGTGGAAAACAAACTGAGCGTTAGCGTCTGAACCTGCAGGACACTCTAGATTACTTCTAGGAATAAGATTCCGACGAAGTCACACAAGAGTTGTAGGTATCCAGCTTTAGGGATTTGAGGAAGAAGCTGAGAAACTCGTTGTCTAGTTCGCAACATTAGAAATGAATTTGGTTGCAGCTTTGTCTGAAGACCTTTGACTTTCATCTTCGAGTGTCTTTCTATAAGAATCAAGCTCACCATGTCTAGTGGGTCATAGCCTCTGATTCGGAGTATGATATTTTTGAGTTTGAAGGCATATGGCTAAAGGAAAATAAATCCTGTTGCCCCTTGATAGGAACTGTGCCTTTGAGTTTGAAGGCATATTGTAGCACCCCAATTTTTGCCCCATGCATTTCATTCACTTAGGCATGTCCATTTGTATTTCGTTTGCATTTAAAATCATCTGTCGCACCCCAATTTTTGACCTACAAATTTCATTCATATGATCATGTTGCGTTCATATTTCATTTGCATATAAGTCAAGTTCGATTTTATGTTTTATTTTTGTACATCCTTTATTTTTTAACTTTGATATATTAGTCTCTCACCTTTTGTTTAATCTCATTTGCATTTTTATACTTTTAATTCTCTTTTAATTTATTTAATTTAAATTAATATTCTTGATTTATCAAAATTAAGATTTGAATTAAATAATTAAATAAAAATAAAAGCATGTTATTATTACTACAAATGTTCAATTACAAAAATATAGAACTTTATAATGTACACTTTTTTTTATGTTACATTTTGGCATATACTACAAGTCAAACAAAAAAGAGGTATTGGTTTAGTCTTTCATGTTTTTTCTGCACATCACCATGCTCTATCACTATCTAAGCCTTCTGTCCCTGCATTAACCATGCCATTACACTCCAAAATTCTGCTCCACCTGCTTCATAACAGTCTGAAAGCTTGCACAAAAATGGTTAAACCAAAACCTGCATACAAAAGTAACAATTCAGAGTAACCATAATTGTTCAAATTGAACTCAAATTTTCCCCCCAATTTTGCATTCAAATCCTAAGCTCAATCTATATAAACACATTCATCTCAACAATAAGGAAGGGGGCGGCCACAAACAGCCACAAAAACTCTAACAAAACCTCTGTAAAAAAACCTCAAATCATCTTCAACCACACACTTAAACCATCACTCACAACCAATAACCTCACAAACACAAAACCTCACTCTTCCTCCAAAATTCTAAACCTACCTTCATACTCAACAACATACCTTATCATACACAAAACCTTCACTATCACCCATCCTAGATTTATCTCTCAAAACTCAGCACAACAATACTCAAAACCAATCCATAAAGCCTGCCAAATTTTCGGTCCCTCAACTACCAACAATAAGCCATAAAATCTCTTTCAAAATCTAATCACAGCCTCAATCAATAACCACTCAAAATCACACCTTTTAACCACAATCGAAATAGAACACCACAAATCCATACACACACGAACTCAGGAGCTTCGACTCAATATTACGTAACAACACAAAACACTCATAAGCCGCACAACAATCAGCAACATAGCTCAAACACAGAGTCACAACAACTCAAACACAGAGTCACAACAACACGCACACTCTCAGTAATCACACACACGGAAGTAGCAACACACAAACAGAAGGAGAAGAAGAGCATCAAGAAGTATAGAGCATACCTGGGTTCATAATCTCTTTCTGTGCTATTTTTAATTCGTGTTTTAAATTCCAATTTCCTTCATGTAATTATTTCTGAATCATAATGAAATCATGGGGTTTAGGGTTTTGATTTGGGGATAAGGTTTATGCTTCTTTTTGTGATGTTGTTGCTGTGTCCATTCTTGTTTGTGTTAATCGATGACGAAAGCGAGAATTTCGTTGTTGTTGCTGTTGAATCGTAATCGAGAGAGAGAGAGAGAGAGAGAGAGATCGAGAGAGACTAAGAACTAGAGAAAGAAAGAACATAGGGACCGAGAGATGAGTTGAGTGAATGTTGTTGTTTTTTCGCGAGGAAGAACGTAAAAAAATCAGAGTGAGAGAGAGGCAGAGTTTTGAGAACGTGATGAAGAAGATGGTTGAACTGGGATCGGTTGCTACCTTGGCATCGTTAGGTTTTTTTATTTGGCATTTGGGCCTTACTCGATCCATTCTTCCATTACACCAAAGCCCATATCCGTTTGCTAGTTTACAACACCATACGTGTTGCGGTGTGCACCCCCTGGGTTTAGATTTAGTTTTGTTTTGGGCCTGTAATCAAACCCAACGCCCTTTTCCTTGGCACACCCCCATTTTCTTGCTTTTTTAAACCCCTTGGTTTTTCATTATATTTGTTTCTATATTACTAATTGTTATTTTCTCTTATAGATATCAAAAAATCACAAAAACTATTTAACACTTTTATTTTTACTTTATCAATTTAAAAGATCAAAGATATTTTTTTAGATATGTGTTTAGAATTTTTCCAAAATATTTCAAAATGGTTCAAAAAAAATACCTTTTTAATCGAATCGAATTTTGAGTCTTAATGGATGAATCAAGGAGGGTTCGTACGTACTTGTGCGAGTTTTCCTAAAAGTATTTGGGTTTTGGCCGTTAAGCTTTTATTCGAATACTTGGATTCCATTAAAGACTCCATAAAACTCGATTTAATTCACCCTCTCTTTTTTTCAAAACACCTTCTTTTAATCAAATAATTTAAGTCTATAATGGATAATGAAGAAGGGTTTGTACGTACTTGTACGAGTTGTTCTTCAATGGTTTAGGCGATGGCCGTTAAGCCATTGTTTGAGCGCGTATAATCCGTTAAAAGACTTTGCGAACTTGATTTAGAAAGTTTTTCTTTTCAAGTATCTTAAGCGATGGCCGTTAAGCTTTTGTTTAAGTACTTGGATCCAATTAAATATCTTTCAACTCTTGAAATAAATCTTTTTTTCCATCACCTACGAGGGGGTTGTACGTACTTGTACAATTTTCTCTTTCAAGCATTTAGGCGATGATCGTTAAGCCTTTGTTTAAATGTTTGATTTCTCTTAACAAACAAACTTCAAATTTATTCACACGTTTTAATTTTAAAACATTTTTTCATAAAACGAGACACTTAGTCAAAATTCAAATGCAATTATACTTCCACATGTGAAGATCGAACGTTTTCCACTCGAATGCGATTATGGCCAAAATCTTATTCTAATCTTGATTTAGTTATCCATTCTTGTAGTGATGCAAACAATCTCTTATCCATGTGCGCATAGTAATGTTTGAATGCGATCGAGTACCTCTCGCTAAAACCAACCAACAAACTCGTGGTTCTACCCCAAACTACGATTGCTCTGACTTTGCCATTGCACGAGGGAATACGCAGGCACAAGATACAAATGTCTTGGCGAGCACAATAATAAAAAAACCTTTTTTGTCCCTTTCTTTTTTCCAACCTAATAAAGAACGCAAGTAGATAATAAGCTAACAATCGACCACAAGAATAACTAAATGGGTCCCATCGAGTACGATGGAGGTGAGGAGTGCTAATACCTTCCCCTTGCTTAACCGACTCCCGAACCCTAATTTGGTTGCGATGACCATCTTATCCATTTCTTTTTTATTCGTGGGTTTTATCGATATTTTCCCTTTCCTTTTGGAATAAATAAAGTTCGGTGGCGACTCTGTTGTACTTCGAATGCGTGAAAACGCGTCGAGTCACATTTTTACCGCTACAGAAAGTGGCGACTCTGCTGGGGATCACTGAAGGAAGTTGCCCTTGACTGGCTGATTGTTATCCGATCGTTGCTTCAGTTCTTTTGAAATGAATGTCGGGAACACATGCCCCAGTATGAGTCTTCAATAACAAGATCTTGAAGAAACGTGCCCCTGATAGGATTACTAATCAAGTTTCTCGACTGTTTGAACTTCCATGAAAGATGAGTACTTACTTGCAAATAAAAATGTTCATTCAAGAATGGTAATTTTAATGCAATGCTCAAAGCGTATTTTGAAATCAAAGTCATTTATTGGAATGATACTATTGATGTAAACAAGATGAATCAAAGGTCTAAACACAGTTGTCTAGACATTCAAAGTGATGGATAAAACAAAAGGTATGGTAAAATAAACAATTTGCAAAAATATTTAGGAGTCAGGTTAACGCAACCTTGTTATAGTATGCTTTCAAAATAAACCTTGCTTCAATTAGGTCTTTTGAATGTTGTAACGTGGCTTGGTTCACGGTTTCAAAAACAAAGGATATAGGCTCAAAGTATATTTGTACCCACCCCATTCTTCGTGATCCAATCCTACGCTTAGTTAATTCAAATTATGCATTCAAGTTCCAAGAGACTTTGGAATTGCACCTATTATAATGATGATGGTTTAAAGACCAAGGGAATCTTTGAGATGACAGTCACTTCTTCCTTTTGATAATCACAACATTTGGTGTTGTTCAAGGAATTTTATTGACTTCTCTTTTTTCTTTTGATATCCCTAACATTTACCTGAACTGTCTTCATTTAAGATTACAGCCAGCGGGATGCCCCAATTTTTCCCAAGTCTCCTTCATAGGTTTTGACTTAGCAGACTCTTTTTTTGAAATATTTTTTGTATTGGAAAGATAGTGACTGCCTTGAGAATGATTAATGATAACCATCTTGGTCACTTTTGATTGAAACCCTTATTGAAAGGTGTATTTAATGATTTTCTCAAAATTGAATGTATAACCAAATTAACTGAGAACTACCCTACCCCAGGTTAAAATTGCGGGTTTTTTCGTTTAAAAAGAAACTCCAACTTTGAAGGCTCAGAGAGGTTGATGAGGGATTAACTTCCTTATTTCTCCAGCGTTTGGGAATGGAAACAATGCCTATACATCATCAACAAAGTTTTATTTGAAAAGGTATTTTTTTGAACCATTTTGAAATATTTTGGAAAAATTCTAAACACACATCTAAGAAAATATCTTTGATCTTTTAAATTGATAAAGTAAAAATAAAAGTGTTAAATTGTTTTTGTCATTTTTGATATCTATAAAACAAAATAACAATTAGTAATATAGAAACAAATATAAAGAAAAACCAAGGGGTTTAAAAAAGCAAGAAAATGGGGGTGTGCCAAGGAAAAGGGCGCTGGGTTTGATTACAGGCCCAAAACAAAACAAAATCTAAACCCAGTGGGGTGCACACCGCAACACGTATGGTGTTGTAAACTAGCAAACATATATGGGCTTTGGTGCAATGGAAGAATGGATCGAGTAAGGCCCAAATGCCAAATAAAAAAACCTAATGATGCCAAGGTAGCAACCGATCCCAGTTCAACCATCTTGTTCATCATGCTCTCAAAACTCTGCCTCTTTCTCACTCTGTTTTTTTTACGTTCTTCCTCGCGAACACACAACAACATTCACTCAACTCATCTCTCGGTCCCTATGTTCTTTCTTTCTCTCGTTCTTAGTTTCTCTCTCTCTCTCTCTCTCTCTCTCTCTCTCTCTCTCTCTCTCTCTCTCTCTCTCTCTCTCTCTCTCTCTCTCTCTCTCTCTCTCTCTCTCTCTCTCTCTCTCTCTCTCTCTCTCTCTGTCTCGATTACGATTCAACAGCAACAACAACGAAATTCTCGCTTTCGTCGTCGATTAACACAAACAAGAATGGACACAGCAACAACATCACAAAAAGAAGCATAAACCTTATCCCCAAATCAAAACCCTAAACCCCATGATTTCATTATGATTCAGAAATAATTACATGAAGGAAATTGGAATTTAAAACACAAATTGAAAATAGCATAGAAAGAGATTATGAACCCAGGTACGCTCTACACTTCTTGATGCTCTTCTTCTCCTTCTGTTTGTGTGTTGCTACTTTCGTGTTTGATTACTGAGAGTGCGCGTGTTGTTGCAACTATGTGTTTGAGTTGTTGTGACTCTGTGTTTGAGCTATGTTGCTGATTGTTGTGCGGTTTATGAGTGTTTTGTGCTGTTACGTAATATTGAGTCGAAGCTCCTGAGTTCGTGTGTGTATGGATTTGTGAGTGTTCTATTTCGATTGTGGTTAGAAGGTGTGATTTTGAGTGGTTATTGAGTGAGGTTGTGAACATATTTTGAAAGAGATTTTATGGCTTATTGTTGGTGGTTAAGGGACCGAAAATTTGGCAGGCTTTGTGGATTGGTTTTGAGTATTGTTGTGCTAAGTTTTGAGAGATAAATCAAGGATGGGTGATAGTGAAGGTTTTGTGTATGATAAGGTATGTTGTTGAGTATGACGGTAGGTTTAGAAGTTTGGAGGAAGAGTGAGGTTTTGTGTTTGTGAGGTTATTGGTCGTGAGTGATGGTTTAAGTGTGTGGTTGAAGATGATTTGAGGTTTTTTTGCAGAGGTTTTGTTAGAGTTTTTTGTGGCTGTTTGTGGCCGCCCCCCTTCCTTATTGTTGAGATGAATGTGTTTATATAGACTGAGATTAGGGTTTGAATGCAAAATTGGGGGGAAAATTTGAGTTCAATTTGAACATATTGTTGACCTACTGTTTGTGCTTTATTTTGTTGCAGGTTGTATGAACATTTTGATGAAAAATTTGGCTTTTTAGATCATCAGTGTGAAATAACTATTCAGTTGACCTGCCTTCCAAAAGCTTAACGACCATCGCTTGAAATACTTGAAAGAGAACTCGTTAAATCAAGTTTTATGAAGTCTTTTAATGGAGTCTACGCGCTCAAACAATGGCTTAACGGCCATCGCCTAAACGCTTGAGGAACAACTTGTACAAGTACGTACAAACCCTTCTTCATTATCCATTATAGACTAAAATAATTTGATTGTTTAAAAGAAAGTGTTTTTTGTAAAAAAAAAGATGAGTTAAATCGAGTTTGAGTCTTTAATGGAATCTAAGCATTCAAACAAAGGCTTAACGACCATCGCCTAAACGCTTTAGAACAACTTGTACAAGTACGTGCAAACCCCTCTTGATTCATCCATTATCGACTAATAATTAATTTGATTTAGTAAAAGTGACTTAAACATTTAACTGTGAAAAGAATTTTGAAAATAACTTGGTGTTGGCCAAGGTTTATTAAATCGTTTTGAGAAAGCCCAAGAAAAAAACCACGGGACTGAGAAGCAACCGTAACCGGGACTTGAATTTAGCACTATAGCGCCATCGTAGTGCAATTCTTGTAAGAATCAACTCTATAAGAGACTGGGCAACATAAATATATGTGTAACGTCCCGATTTTATTATCTATTTATTTAATTAGTTTCATTTGGTGTTTTACTAATTATTCATGTTATTCAATTATTTAGTATGATATTATTTAATTTAAGATTTGTGCTAATTGGATTAATTGAATTATTAGTAATATTATGAGATATTAGTTGATGGGCCTAATTTAGTTAGAAAGAATAGACTGTGGGTTAAGCCCATTTATGTGAGAAAGATAGTAAGAGAGAAATTAGGTTAGTTCTCATATCGTTCATTTTGGAGAAAGAGGCTAGAGAGAAGAGAAGAGAAAAAGGAGGAGAGGAAGAGAAGAGGATTGTGAGATTCTTGAAGATTGAAGGAGTTTGAATAGAGGTAAGGGTTTGAATACAAGTTCTTATAGGTTATATGATTGGGTAATGTGTTTTGTTGTGATTATCTCTTCATCTTTGCAATTTCATGGAAACATAGGAAAGTTAGGGTTTTATGAACAAATACATGAATTTGATAATTTGAAATGTGCTTAGTTGATGTTTGATGATGTTATGATGTTATAAGACCCATAATATGCGTTGTATTTGTGTTTATACCATGTATTATGTGGTTGTTCGTAATGTGTGATGTTTTCCAACTTGATTGGGTTGAGTTTAGAAGTTTTTGAATGAGTTTCGTATGCTGTTTTCTGAGTTTGGGGTTTTCTGAAATCGCCAGTTCGCGCCGCGACCCCTTGTGCGCGCCGCGAACTGCTTGGCAGAAAGTTGGGGATTTTTGGATTCGCTCAGTTCGCGCCGCGACCCCTTGTTTGCGCCGCGAACTGCTTGGCAAAACTAAGGAATATTTGATTCACTCAGTTCGCGCCGCGAACTATTTTTCGAGCCGCGAACCCTGTTTTACAGAACTTTTTCTAAACTTTGAAAGGCCATAACTTTTGATCCGAAGCTCCGTTTTATGCGCCGTTCGAAGCGTTAGAAAGCTATCGTAATATTCTATATGATAGTATGGGATTTAATTGCACTTGATTGATTAATTGTGACGTTATTATATGGAATGATGTGTAATTATCTTATGTGCGTTATGTTAGTATGTGATGTATATCCATTGTTGGAACATTTTGTGTAGATGTAAACATGATGTGTGTGATTGGATACATGATGGTTGTTATGCCTTGTTGAATTTGTTAATTGTGTTGTGAATGTTGTGTACAATTGGCGGATAATTCATAGAGTTGGATTATGGTGATATGCGGTAAGTTAAGATTGATGAGATAATCTTAATTGCATAAATTGTTGATATTTGTACATACATTCATAGCATGGTCGGCTTTATGGTGGAAGCGGTGAAACTTGGGTTCACATGGTAAGAGACGTTGATCCTTGAATGGAAATAGGCGTAGCAGACGTGATCCTTAATTGGAAATAGGCGTGTTGGCTTTGATCTTGTCCGGATCAGGAGCGTGGCTTGGATTCTAAACATTGAATCGGAAAGCGGTGAAACATTGGATTCACATTGGGTACCACATGCATAGAGTCACATGTCTTGCATTGAGTCACATTGGTGTTATGTGATGTTTGAATGTATGCAATTATGTGATTGTTATGTGTGTATGAGATGTGATAAGTGAATTTGGTGATTCATTTGATATGAATTGTTGTTGTGTTATGAATGTGATATATTTGATTTGGAACACATGTGATATAGATGTGAATTTATATGTATTAATGATATATGTATATATATGTGAATATGTGAATCATGTTTGATCACTTAGAATTGAATGAGCTATGTTGTATGACATGAACATGTGAATCTTGATTAATGGCATATGATGCATGTTTATGTGATGAGTGATGAATTCTTGAAATGTATTCTTATTGTGTTTTACATTTCCCGTTATCATGTTTTCTATAAGAAGTTGAATTCTCACCCTTCTGTTTGAATGTTATCCTTTGTTGGTAACGTGCAGGTTTCATGGATAGTGATGTTTCGAAGGAGGCTTAGCGTCGAGATTTAGACCTCTAGTAGAGTGTTGTGACTAAGTAGTCACTTGTGCTCTGGTCATATGTAACACATGGGAGTTGGGTTTTATGTTTTTATGACTCGATGTTATGAGATGTTTGTTTACTCATACTGTATTTGTATTTGAATATGTTATTTTGGTTAATGTGTGGCCTTGAGCCAAAATGTTGAGACATGGTGGATGATGTATGGGAATCATCCTATTATGCCATTTATTCGATGAGATGATTATTCCGCTGTGGTTTGCATGTTATTTAAATTCCCGTGTTATTTGGAAATGACCATTGCATGTTTAAAGATAAAATATTTGTTCTATTTTGAATTATGTGTAACGCCCTCGTGAGATGCATGCTTCTTTACTCTGATTTATGCGAATATATGCCTTATCTGCTTAGTATAGAATTGGGGGTGTTACATAGTGGTATCAGAGCACGGTCGGTCAGTTGGCCAGGTCATTTATGTTTTCCTATGCCTTTTGTATTGGATTTGTGTGTCTGACACGATCGATACTGTTTGTTTGTCGGTCGTTGGACGTCTTAGGACAATGGCTGCAGGAAGGAATGTTGACATTAATGTTGAGGCGGTGATGAGGTGGGCTGGTGCGATTGGACAAGTGCCGCAAGAGAATTCCGGTTATGGAGGGAATGATGAGTTCTGTGCTTTTGGAGACTTCCTAAGGTGCAATCCGCCGACTTTTGAAGGAAAGTATGGACCGGACAAAGCACATGCATGGGTGAGAGAAATGGAAAAGATTTTTCAAATCATGATTTGTACGGATGTACAGAAGGTGCAGTTGGGTACTCATATGCTGACGAAAGGAGCTGACGATTGGTGGAGTAATACTGTGCAGAGATTTGAAAGAGAAGGTATTGAAGTCACTTGGAATCTTTTTCGTGATGCATTTTTGGAAAACTATTTTCCAGAAGATGTGCGTGGGAAGAAAGAAGTGGAGTTTCTAGAGTTGAAACGAGAAAGAGAACAATCTAGTGGGAGACCTTATGATGTCAAGAGGAAACAATCTGGTTTTGGCAAGAAGCTAAGTGGGGGAGGGACTCCTACTCCACTTAAGTGTTTCAGATATGGTGTTGAAGGTCATCATGATGCTGAGTGTAAGAAAGAGGTTGCTACTTGTTTCAAGTGTGGCAGGCCAGGCCACATGGCTGCTAACTGTGGGGAGCAAGGTCACATTAGTACCAAGTGTGACAAACCGAAGAAGGAACAAGCGAAGGGAAAATTACTTGCATTGTCTGGTGCTAAGACCATTTCTAAGGATAAGCTAATATGAGGTACGTGCTTTATTATTGATAATGATGCAACGTATTCATTTATTTCTTTGGATTGTGCTAAGAGGTTGAATCTTGTGTTATCTGATAAGCGTGGAATTATGGTTATTGATACGCTTGCTATGAGTTTTGTTTCAACTTCTATGTGTGTTCGAATTGTCTGTTGAGTATCTTTGGTAGAGATTTTGGGAATTGATTTGATTTAGCTTATTTTCGTTAGAGCAAGTTGATGAGAATTTTGGTATGAATTGTTTGGAGTTGAAGCAAGTAATTGTAATCTTAAGAGGATTTTGGATCTTGGTGTGTTAAGTAATTTCGAGTGTGAGTTCTGAAGGAACACTATTATGGTTTAGTAATGATGGTTTATGTTTCATTATGATTTTCGACTGTCTATTGACAAATTGAGGACTTGATCACCCTTAATCTATTGTTGATAGAAAACGAGATCGTATTGGACGAGATAAACTTCTCTTGCTAATTTGGGATTTTGTAAAGCGACTAAGGAGAGGTTGAAGAGTCGAATTGAGGAGTTGTTAAGAAGAGGTTCATTTGTCTAAGTGTATGGTCATAGAGTTGCACTTGTTTTGTCGAGTAAGAAGAAGGAATGTCCTAATGAGCTAATGTTTTAAGGATGTTTTGATCCTAAGAGTGAAAATGATCATGCTGAGCATTTGAGGATTGTGTTGTCGGTGTTAAAAGAGAAGAGGTTGTTTGCTAAGCTTTCGAAGTGTGAGTTTTGGTTAAAGGAAGCGAGTTTCTTGGTTTGGCTAGTTATTACGAGGAGTTCATGGAAGGATTTTCTAAGTTATCTTTGCCGTTGACGTTGTTGACTAGGAAAGGACAAGCTTTCATTTGGACTTTGCAATGTGAATCGAATTTTCAAGAGCTTAAGAGAAGGTTGACTTCTGCTCCTATTTTGATTTTGCCAGATCCATTTGAACCGTTTGTGGTGTATTATGATGCTTCATTGTTGGGTTTGGGAGGCGTTTTAATGCAAAAGGGGCAAGTGGTAGCTTATGCTTCAAGGCAACTTAAAGTTCATGAGAGGAATTATCCGACACATGATTTAGAGTTGGCCGCCGTTGTGTTTGTTTTGAAACTTTGGAGGCATTATTGTTTGGATCAAAATTGAGGCGCATAGTGACTACAAGAGTCGAGAATGAGGTAAAGAAGATGGTTAGATTCTTGAGAGATTAGGATTTTGGTTTGAATTACCATCTTGGAAAAGCGAACATTGTAGCCGATGCATTGAGTAGGAAATCATTGAATATTTCTATGTTAAGGATTCAAGAGTTGAAAATTGTTGGAACAGTTTTCGAGATTTGAGTTTGGTTGTGAAGCGACGTCTTATTGTGGTAAGCTTAGTATTATTGAAGCCTACGTCTGGTGTTCTTAACGAGATTAGAGAGAGTCAGAAATTGGATTGCAATTGGTTGACGAGATGACATTGATTAATCAAGGTAAAGGTAATCACTTTCGGATTGACGAAATTAGAGTCATGAAAGGTCATGATCGAGTTTGCATTTTTGATACTTCGAAGTTGGAAAAGAGAATTTTGAATGAAGGACATCGTAATGGTTTGAGTATACATTATAATGCTACTAAAATGTAACAAGATTTGAGGAAAATGTTTAGTGGTAAAGTATGGAGAGGGATATGGTCGAATTGTGTATATGAGTTGGACTTGTCAGAAACCGTTTAGTTGGTACAACAGTTATCTATTCCTGAGTGGAAGTGGGATCGCATTTCTATAGATTTTGTTTCAGATTTGCCGAGAACGTCGAGTAATTGTGAAGCGATTTGGATTATTATGGATAGACGGACAAATGTGTTCATTTAATTCCGATAAAGATGGATTATTTGATGGAAAGACTTGCTAAGTTGTACATCGAGAGGATTGTGTGGTTGCATGGTATTCCGTCAAGTATGGTTTTGGATAAAACTCCGAGGTTTTTTTTTTGGATTTTGAAGAAGTTTGCGGAGTGATTTGAGATTAGAAGAGAAAGTACTTGAAGGTTGAATGAAGGATTTGTACTTGGGGTTAGTTCTTGAAGAGAATTTTCGAGGACGAAAATCTTTTAAGTGGGGGAGAGTTGTAACGTCCCGATTTTATTAGCTATTTATTTAATTAGTTTCATTTGGTGTTTTACTAATTATTCATGTTATTCAATTATTTAGTATGATATTATTTAATTTGAGATTTGTGCTAATTGGATTAATTGAATTATTAGTAATATTATGAGATATTAGTTGATGGGCCTAATTTAGTTAGAAAGAATAGATTGTGGGTTAAGCCCATTTATCTGAGAAAGATAGTAAGAGAGAAATTAGGTTAGTTCTCATATCATTCATTTTGGAGAAAGAGGCTAGAGAGAAGAGAAGAGAAAAAGGAGGAGAGGAAGAGAAGAGGATTGTGAGATTCTTGAAGATTGAAGGAGTTTGAATAGAGGTAAGGGTTTGAATACAAGTTCTTATAGGTTATATGATTGGGTAATGTGTTTTGTTGTGATTATCTCTTCATCTTTGCAATTTCATGGAAACATAGGAAAGTTAGGGTTTTATGAACAAATACATGAATTTGATAATTTGAAATGTGCTTAGTTGATGTTTGATGATGTTATGATGTTATAAGACCCATAATATGCGTTGTATTTGTGTTTATACCATGTATTATGTGGTTGTTCGTAATGTGTGATGTTTTCCAACTTGATTGGGTTGAGTTTAGAGGTTTTTGAATGAGTTTCGTATGCTGTTTTCTGAGTTTGGGGTTTTCTGAAATCGCCAGTTCGCGCCGCGACCCCTTGTGCGCGCCGCGAACTGCTTGGCAGAAAGTTGGGGAATTTTGGATTCGCTCAGTTCGCGCCACGACCCCTTGTTGGCGCCGCGAACTGCTTGGCAGAACTAAGGAATATTTGATTCACTCAGTTCGCGCCGCGAACTATTTTTCGAGCCGCGAACCCTGTTTTACAGAACTTTTTCTAAACTTTGAAAGGCCATAACTTTTGATCCGAAGCTCCGTTTTATGCGCCGTTCGAAGCATTATAAAGCTATCGTAATATTCTATATGATAGTATGGGATTTAATTGCACTTGATTGATTAATTGTGACGTTATTATATGGAATGATGTGTAATTATCTTATGTGCGTTATGTTAGTATGTGATGTATATCCATTGTTGGAACATTTTGTGTAGATGTAAACATGATGTGTGTGATTGGATACATGATGGTTGTTATGCCTTGTTGAATTTGTTAATTGTGTTGTGAATGTTGTGTACAATTGGCGGATAATTCATAGAGTTGGATTATGGTGATATGCGGTAAGTTAAGATTGATGAGATAATCTTAATTGCATAAATTGTTGGTATTTGTACATACATTCATAGCATGGTCGGCTTTATGGTGGAAGCGGTGAAACTTGGGTTCACATGGTAAGATACGTTGATCCTTGAATGGAAATAGGCGTAGCAGACATGATCCTTAATTGGAAATAGGCGTGTTGGCTTTGATCTTGTCCGGATCAGGAGCGTGGCTTGGATTCTAAACATTGAATCGGAAAGCGGTGAAACATTGGATTCACATTGGGTACCACATGCATAGAGTCAAATGTCTTGCATTGAGTCACATTGGTGTTATGTGATGTTTGAATGTATGCAATTATGTGATTGTTATGTGTGTATGAGATGTGATAAGTGAATTTGGTGATTCATTTGATATGAATTGTTGTTGTGTTATGAATGTGATAAATGTGATTTGGAACACATGTGATATAGATGTGAATTTATATGTATTAATGATATATGTATATATATGTGAATATGTGAATCATGTTTGATCACTTAGAATTGAATGAGCTATGTTGTATGACATGAACATGTGAATCTTGATTAATGGCATATGATGCATGTTTATGTGATGAGTGATGAATTCTTGAAATGTATTCTTATTGTGTTTTACATTTCCCATTATCATGTTTTCTATAAGAAGTTGAATTCTCACCCTTTTGTATGAATGTTATCCTTTGTTGGTAACGTGCAGGTTTCATGGATAGTGATGTTTCGAAGGAGGCTTAGCGTCGAGATTTAGATCTCTAGTAGAGTGTCGTGACTAAGTAGTCACTTGTGCTCTGGTCATATGTAACACATGGGAGTTGGGTTTTATGTTTTTATGACTCGATGTTATGAGATGTTTGTTTACTCATACTGTATTTGTATTTGAATATGTTATTTTGGTTAATGTGTGGCCTTGAGCCAAAATGTTGAGACATGGTGGATGATGTATGGGAATCATCCTATTTTGCCATTTATTCGATGAGATGATTATTCCGCTGTGGTTTGCATGTTATTTAAATTCTCGTGTTATTTGGAAATGACCATTGCATGTTTAAAGATAAAATATTTGTTCTATTTTGAATTATGTGTAACGCCCTCGTGAGATGCATGCTTCTTTACTCTGATTTATGCGAATATATGCCTTATCTGCTTAGTATAGAATTGGGGGTGTTACAATATGCATCCATGCGTTTTCAAAAGCCAAATCCAAATTAACTCTCGAAATCACAATGCAATAAAAAAACTAGCCGCATACGAATATATTTTTACAAGCCAAACAAACTTTAACACTAATCTCTCTAAAAAATAAAAATAGACAAACTATTTACAAAATAAAAAAAAATCAAAAATAAGAGTAACAAAAAAATAAAATTGGGTGAACATTAATATGTACAAAGGTTAAATCAAAGAAAATAAGAGATAAAAAGAATCAAAGGAAAAAGTGAAAAAAAATGAAGCAAAACAAAAACAATGGAGTAGCATAAAAGAGCTTCCACTAAAATTTGAACCTGAGACCTCTTCATCATAAATCAAACTCCTAACCACCAGACCATACTGCTTTATTCAAAATACAATGGAAACAAAAGATAAATAATCAATAAAAGGAACCAGAAACGAAAACATGAAAATGGAGTTGAATCAATGGTGTTCATGGTGGTTTTACCCACACAAACATAAACATACAACATAGATATTCCAACAACCAATGGTTCACAACACAAATCAAGAATTTAATATTATGTATGCATTAAGTTCAAATATAAAACCAACCAAAGAAATGTGGCTTAAATCATGAAGATGATTATGGTTTTGGATATGAAGTTTGAAGGTTGTGGTGTTGTATGTTATTTCACATGGTGGAGAAAAAAAAATTAGACAAAATAAGGAAAGCTACCGCGGTGATAGCTCGTGAAAAAAAGAAATATGTTAGCTTTCTCTTCTCTTTATTTGAAAAAAAAAATCGACAACTGAATGGTGAAGAGAAAGAATGTTGCAGCTGCGGCTATTGGTCCCCCTCACACTGATGATCCTTTTGAGAAGGACTGATAAACTGCTTGGGGATCGCTGAAGAAGAATGCCCCTGACTGATTGATTGTTACCTGATCGTTGCTTCAGTTCTTGAAATGAATGTGTGACACCCATATATAAATACATGCATCAAATCATATAAGTATACATGAATCCAAGTATTTGGTACTGAAATACCAATAAGTTCCTAGACAACACATTATACATATTAATGCCCAAATACAAAAGTTCTACACAATGGCATAATACATACAAGATGTTTCAAGATAAAATACTAAGAACTAGATCAAACAATGATCTCAAAAGAACTCCACAACGGAAGCTTCGCCATATCCAAAATAAGCACAAGGAATAAGGAAATCAAACTTCTTTCTCCTTACCCTTCGCGGAACCTGTAGTACCTGAAATCAATATATAATGGGGTGAGATATAAAATCCCAGTGGGTTCCCTATCCTATGGATCCTCTCGGCTTTACAAGGTTCTAGCCTATAAGTCTCAAGTCATAAGGAACTAGACCTTGAGGTCTTACACTATCATTATATGGAATCATACTTAGAGTTCAACAACTCAACACAAGATTACTAATCGGAAACCAATACCAAGGCATCCCCATATTCCCGTCCCCTTCTACGTCTAGGAGGTGGCACGAGTCATGGATCCTTTGGAAAAATCTTGACATACGACATGGATTCGAACTCATGAGCCTTTCCCCATGAATCGTCACTTCACATGGCCCGTACACCATCACAAGTCTCTACCCGTAGGTTCCATTCGTACACAACAGCGGGAATCAAACCTGCCAAGATTATTGTGCCTCTCTGCACGGAGAATGCCTGTTAGCATTCAAATGAAAAATAAAGAAATAAAGAAAATACAACGGTTCCGATTAATACATCAACAATGGTGATCGCTTCCGCAAACCACTAGGCCTGTTAGCCTTTCCTCATAAGATTCCAACACGTATGTTCCATATAATGTCTCATCCTAGGTTTCTTTGTTAAGCTACACAACCTAACAATTCCTAGTTTTCCTCACTTATTCTTTATTCACATAACAATGTAGTTATTTAACCCTCTCGATATAAACACATATAACAAGGTATTACCAATCCACCTGCAATAGAACTCAAACAACAATTATAGAGTACATAAGCATCATACCAAGAGCATAACGTCCTCATGGTTCCAAAATCTACACTACTACAAAGTACACACTCCTAGCCTATTACTGCTTCGAACGGTGGTTAAAACAGAGTTACGGTTCAAAAGTTATGCTTGAAACAATTTTCATTAAGTTAAGAAAATTTGGTTAAGGAAGCTTCAGTTCGCGCCGCGCAACAACTAGGTCGCGCCGCGAACCCTCTGGCAGAAGCAAACCATCATAATTTCCAACAATGTTCGCGCCGCTAACTAATCTACGCGCCGCCAACCTCTGGCAGTAGCAAAACTCTAAATATTTCCAAACTATTCGCGCCGCGAACCCCAGTACGCGCCGCGTACTGAAGGCAGAAGCAAAACCCATAAAAACCTGCTCAGTTCTCAGTTCTGCTTCACTCACAACTTTCCATGGTTCAAACCCATCTAAACCATCTAAACCTGTTCCAGATCAGATTAAAGCATAGATACAAACTATAGATGATCTATTTATGGATTATAATCACTTTTCTCATGAACATTGATGAACTTGTCCAAAACCTAGATTTCCTCTATACAAAATCCCTAAATCAAAACTTATGTTTTCTCATCCACAATCAAAGCTATAAGTTTCTAACTAGAACCCACCTCGATTAAGAGTCGTTGATGTCGAAGATGAGTTGATTCGGCGGAGAAATGGTGAAGATCCAAGCTTTTTCCTCTTTCTCCTCTTGCTCTTCCTTCTCTCTACTTCTTCTCTCTATCTTTCTCTTTTTGATGTAGAATGAAGAAGAAAAACAAAAGGAAAGGATATAAGAAAATATCTTTAAGTTAACACTACTAACTTAATGTCCAAAAGTATCTCTAACGTATCAATTGATAAAACCTCAGTGTCAGTTAATACATTAGAGCATTTAATTAATACGGGGTATTACAGAATGTTAGGAACACATGCCCCAGTATAAGTCTTGAACGGCAGGATCTTGAAATGACGTGCCCCTGATAGGATCACTAATCAAGTTTCTCGACTGTTTAAACTTCTTTGAAAGATGAGTACTTGCAAATAAAATGTTCATTCAAAAATGGTAATTTTAATGCAACGCTCAAAGTATATTTTGGAATCAAAATCATTTATTGGAAAGATGTAAAGCAAAGTAATCAAAGGTCCAAACACAATTGTCTAGACATTCAAAGCGATGGATAAAGCAAAGGTAGGGTAAAACAAACAGTTTGCAAAAATGTTTAGGAGTCAGGTTAACGCAACCTTGTTGTAGTATGCTTTCAAAATAAACCTTGCTTCAATTAGGTCTTTTAAGGGTTGTAATGTGGCTTGGTTCACGGTTTTATAAACAAAGGATATATGCTCAAAGTATACTTGTACCCACCCCATTCTTCGTGATGATCTTCCAGTCCTACGCTCAGTTAATTAAAATTATGCATTCAGGCTCCAAAAGGCTTTGGAATTGCACCATAGCTTCTCCAAAAAGCCAATTTTTTCATCAAAATGTTCACACAACCTGCAACAAAATAAAGCACAAACAGCAGGTCAACAATATGTTCAAATTGAACTCAAATTTTCCCCCCAATTTTGCATTCAAACCCTAATTTCAGTCTATATAAACACATTCATCTCAACAATAACGAAGGGGGGAGGCCACAAACAGCCACAAAAAACTCTAACAAAACCTCTGCAAAAAAACCTCAAATCATCTTCAACCACACACTTAAACCATCACTCACGACCAATAACCTCACAAACACAAAACCTTACTCTTCCTCCAAACTTCTAAACCTACCTTCATACTCAACAACATACCTTATCATACACAAAACCTTCATTATCACCCATCCTTGATTTATCTCTCAAAACTCAGCACAACAATACTCAAAACCAATCCACAAAGCCTGCCAAATTTTCGGTCCCTCAACCACCAACAATAAGCCATAAAATCTCTTTCAAAATATGTTTACAGCCTCACTCAATAACCACTCAAAATCACACCTTCTAACCACAATCGAAATAGAACACTCACAAATCCATACACACAGGAACTCAGGAGCTTCGACTCAATATTACGTAACAACACAAAACACTCATAAACCGCACAACAATCAGCAACATAGCTCAAACACAGAGTCACAACAACTCAAACACAGAGTCGCAACAACACGAGCACTCTCAGTAATCACACACACGAAAGTAGCAACACACAAACAGAAGGAGAAGAAGAGCATCAAGAAGTGTAGAGCGTACCTGTGTTCATAATCTCTTTCTATGCTATTTTCAATTTGTGTTTTAAATTCCAATTTCCTTCATGTAATTATTTCTGAATCATAATGAAATCATGGGGTTTAGGGTTTTGATTTGGGGATAAGGTTTATGCTTCTTTTTGTGATGTTGTTGCCGTGTCCATTCTTGTTTGTGTTAATTGATGACGAAAGCGAGAATTTCGTTGTTGTTGATGTTGAATCGTAATCGATCGATCAAGAGAAAGAGAGAGAGAGAGAGATCGAGAGAGAGAGAGAGATCGAGAGAAAGAAAGAACATAGGGACCGAGAGATGAGTTGAGTGAATGTTGTTGTTTGTTCGCGAGGAAGAACGTAAAAAAAACAAAGTGAGAGAGAGGCAGAGTTTTGAGAGCGTGATGAAGAAGATGGTTGAACTGGGATCGGTTGCTACCTTGGCATCGTTAGGTTTTTTTATTTGGCATTTAGGCCTTGCTCGATCCATTCTTCCATTTCACCAAAGCCCATATCCGTTTGTTAGTTTACAACACCATACGTGTTGCGGTGTGCACCCCCCTGGGTTTAGATTTAGTTTTGTTTTGGGCCTGTAATCAAACCCAGCGCCCTTTTCCTTGGCACACCCCCTTTTTCTTGCTTTTTTAAACCCCTTGGTTTTTCTTTATATTTGTTTCTATATTACTAATTGTTATTTTCTTTTATAGATATCAAAAATCACAAAAACTATTTAACACTTTTATTTTACTTTTATCAATTTAAAAGATCAAAGATATTTTCTTAGATGTGTGTTTAGAATTTTTCCAAAATATTTCAAAATGGTTCAAAAAAATACCTTTTTAATTGAATCGAATTTTGAGTCTTAATTGATGAATCAAGGAGGGTTCGTACGTACTTGTGCGAGTTGTCCTAAAAGTATTTGGGTGATGGCCGTTAAGCTTTTATTCGAATACTTGCATTCCATTAAAGACTCCATAAAACTCGATTTAATTCACCCTTTTTTTTTCAAAACACTTTCTTTTAATCAAATAATTTAAGTCTATAATGGATAATGAAGAAGGGTTTGTACGTACTTGTACGAGTTGTTCTTCAAGCGTTTAGGCGATGGTCGTTAAGCCATTGTTTGAGCGCGTAGACTCCGTTAAAAGACTTTGCGAACTTGATTTAGCAAGTTTTTCTTTTCAAGTATCTTAAGCGATGGCCGTTAAGCTTTTGTTTAAGTACTTGTATCCAATTAAATATCTTCCAACTCTTGAAATCAATCTTTTTTTCATCACCTACAAGGGGGTTGTACGTACTTGTACAATTTTCTCTTTCAAGCATTTAGGCGATGGCCGTTAAGCCTTTGTTTAAATGTTTGATTTCTCTTAACAAACAAACTTCAAATTTATTCACACGTTTTAATTTTAAAACATTTTTTCATAAAACGAGACACTTAGTCAAAATTCAAATGCAATTATACTTCCACATGTGAAGATCGAACGTTTTCCACTCGAATGCGATTATGGCCAAAATCTTGTTCTAATCTTGATTTAGTTATCCATTCTTGTAGTGATGCAAACAATCTCTTATCCATGTGCGCATAGTATTGTTTGAATGCGATCGAGTACCTCTCGCTAAAATCAACCAACAAACTTGTGGTTCTACCCCGAACTACGATTGCTCTGACTTTCCCATTGCAGGCACAAGATACAAATGTCTTGGTGAGCATAATAATAAAAAAACCTTTTTTGTCCCTTTCTTTTTTCCAACCTAATAAAGAACGCAAGTAGATAATAAGCTAACAATCGACCACAAGAATAACTAAATGGGTCCCATCGAGTACGATGGAGGTGATGGGTGTTAATACCTTCCCCTTGCTTAACCGACTCCCGAACCCTAATTTGGTTGCGATGACCATCTTTTCCATTTCTTGTTTATTCGTGGGTTTTATCGATATTTTCCCTTTCCTTTTGGAATAAATAAAGTTCGGTGGCGACTCTGTTGTACTTCGAATGCGTGAAAACACCTTATTGTCACATTTTTACCGCTACACATATGACTAAAGGAAAATAAATCCTCTTTCCCCTTGATAGGAAATGTACCTATGGGTTCGAAGGCATCTGGCTAGAGGAAAATAAATCCTCTTGCCCCTTGATAGAAATTTAGGAACTTGATAGTCCTTCCATAATAGTACCTGGGAATTATGCATTCTAAATCCTTAAGATCCTTGAAAAAGGTTAGCCAACAGGTTATGTAAGAGCATAAGGTAGTATGGACAAGTAAGTCCTACAAACAAAACCTACAAGGAAATCAAAAGGTTAGATAACAATCAAGTCACACAAGTGTCCTTAGGTCTTCTAAAGCAATCAAAACAAACAAATTGGTGATCTAAGCCCTAAGGTAAACCCCTCTAATAAAAATCCCCAGCAGAGTCGCCAGTTCTGTAACTCGGTGAACTGACTTTTATTTTTTAAGCAAGCAATGTTGCGGTAAGCATGAGTCGCCACCGACTTTTATTTTGTCCAATAACTCGGAAGGGCAAAAAGAACAGAAAAAGACCCTTTTTAAAAGAAACGGGATCGGGGGGTAGATTATGGAAAGGGAAGGTGTAAGCACCCTTTTCATCCGTAGTTGTCTACGGGCTCTTAATTTACTTAGCTCATGTTTGTTTTGTTTGATTTGAATTGAAAAGGGACATAAGAACTTTAGCGTAAACGCGTAGCCTTAGTCTTTGAAAGAGTGTTTGAAAAGATGTTTTTTAATCGAGCTAGGCATATTATGAGCACTACCCTAAATTAGTCTTTTTCTATGCTTTTTATTCTTTTAAGAAAGAGATAGGGCTATCCTTACCATTTAGGGTAGGTAGTCCTATTGATTGGACGTGTTCGGGACAATCGAAGGGTCATCGAGGTCGTTGAAAGCAACAGGTAGAGGTACCTTTAGCAAGTTCGAAGGGACAAATCATCTCTTTTTCGTAGGCAGCAATCGAGGGACTAGATCATGTATTCGTAGGCAACAATTCGAGGGTCATCGAGGGACCATGATCATTGAACATTTTAATCGAGGGACTTTTGCTATCGGTACCTCTATATTCGAGGGACACGACCATTTATTCGTAAGGAAACCAAGAGGGGCATACCCTAGAGGTGAGTGTGTGAACAAGTATGAAAGGAGTGTGTTGATTTAAATATTTATCTTGAGTTAGTGAACTAACGTTCAATTATTAGTCTTTCCATACAATCCTAATTACTAGCAGTTAATATGTTTACAGGAAATAAATTGCGGAAAAGTAAAGGTTCCTACACTATTACATCGCTTTGGGGGAGGGGATTACAATAAAAACCTGGCGGGAATGCGGAAAGTAAAAAAAAAATAAAGAGAAAGCTTGTAAGTGTCCATAGAATAGTCCAATAGCTTCAAGCGTAGTACCTCACAATAAACACAAAATTGTTAGTAACGACTTACAAAAAAGGCAAAAAATTATGAACAATTATTGATAAAAAATTAACTAAAAGAAAATCTAGATAAAAAAAACTATGTTAAATTCTAGAAAGAAAAATAAAAATTTAATTAAAATATATATTTTTGAATTTTTAATATTTAATAGAATAAACTAATTAAAACATTTTGTGTTTTTAAGTTAAAGACAAATATTTAAAGGAAACTATATAAATTTAAACAATCAAATAAAATGATGGGTTAGAAACAGTAAAATGGAGGTGCAAAAAAGAGACTAGGCCCTGGCCCAATCTGGAAGGCCCAACATGAAACATAAGCTCTCATAAGAGAGGGGTGTGCGGATCACATAAGGTGTTGAGTAGGAGAATTCAGTTGGGCTTAAACCAAAGCCGGCCCACACCAATTATAACTAGCCAGGGGAGGTACATTTAACATAAGGGTGTAGCAAGGGAAAGTGGATCGGGCCACTTGAGCTTTAAGCCCAAAAAACTCTAAATCACAAAGAAGAATTCGGCCCCTCTTCAATTCTCGTTCTCCCCTTGTTCTTTCTCAATGTTGCCATCTCTCCCTCTTTCTTAAACTCAGCTCAACCTTCCTCTCAAATTCTGTTTTTAGCACAACAACGAATATAATCCTATATGCTCAAATCTTGGGGATAAACAACAGTAACATAGAACAACAAAATCAAAACCAAATTCGATTCAACGGTCAAAAAATAAACAACGCAAGAAAGAACGTAATCGAACACACGTATTCGCAATCAAATCGTAAATCCCAGACGAAATGAAAAGAATCAAGAACCTGAACATCAGTTAAAAATTCGATGATGTTGCTTACTTTGTTTTCGCCAAAGTCGAGTTGATGTGTCCGATTTGACGGCAGCGCGGAGTCGTACAATTTGCTCCAGCGTGAATCAGAGATGTGCGTTGTTTCCGATCAGATTCGCGGCGGCAGTGATGATGATTTGACGTTCGTCAGCTACTACGCCTTGATGACAGGAGGAATCAAAGTGTTGGAGATGATTTGATGAAGTTGGTCGCATTGATGCTGCCTCGGATCGAGTATTGTTGGAGCGATTGTATGCTGCTGTAAATCGAAGTTGTGTCGGTGTTGAGTTGCGTTTCAATTGCCTTTGTTTGTCATCTGTGTGTTTTGTTACCGTCTGTCCTCCCCTTCCACTTCTTGGATCTGATTTTCATACCTGCAGGTTATTAGAATAATAAAAGGAAAATAGTGTTAGTAATGTGATTCCAAAGTGATATACAGGTTGTTGTTAATATGATGATGATAATAGGATGGAGATTGGTTTATGTTTGTGTTGTTTGGTGGTGAATTTGATAGTTTGTGGTGGTGGAGCTTGTATGATGCGTCAGAGGGATTGTTCTGGTGTTGCAGATCAGAGACGAGGTGTAGGGCAGAGGTTCAGGCGGTAGCGCTCGGAAGCTTGGCCGGAAAGATCCTTCGAATTTGCGGGGTTCTAATTCGTGCTCACTTCACCATTCTTTTCTAATTCTCTCCAATTGCTGTTCACAGAAAGAAAAACAAAAATACACAAAAAAAACATATATTGTTCATGGTCAATAGTTTTTGGAATTTTGTTTGTTAATAGTTTCTGGAAAAAATTACTTTGTTGTTTTTATTGGTGATGGTGATAATAGGAAATGTATGATAGTGAAAAAAGGTTGAAAATATGGTTGGATAGAAATTGTGTACGTGAGATAGTGTTTGGTTTCTGTGAATGAGTTGGCCTTTTGGATCAAGGTTTTTTTTTTGGTATGAAAGTGAAACGTGTGAGGGAGAAAATCAGGATTAGGAAGCTCTGTACGTGAGAAAAAGGTTGGTCCTTAAGGTTAATTGTTAGTTCCTTATTTATATTGACTTTTAGGTTAAAATAAAAAAGGAATTAATCAACCTATTAACTAATATAATCAATCATTTAAATCAAGTTTGATTTGATTTTAAATGTTGATATATTTAATTAATTAAGATTTTTCCTAAAAGTAAAAACTATCCTAAAATGTAACATTAAAAAAAAGAAAATAAATCTTTTTATTATTTTTTATTTTTTATGATTTTTTGACATTTTTTATGAATAAAATAGAAAAAGTGAAAAAAATTATATATTTAAAAAAATAATAAATAAATAAATACGAAAATAATATTAAAATATATAAAAAAATTATTTTTTATGATTTTTAGTAATAAATGAAAATAAAATTAAAAGTAAGGTTAGTAACAAATAAAAGGAAAAATGTCAGTAAGTGAGATTCGAACTCGGGACCTCTCGTTCTTGTACCTTTTACCCTCAAATTCTTACCAACTATGCTATGTCACTTATTCGAAATAAAATGACATTTGCAAATATATAAGGGCGAATTTTGGGGTACTACAAAACCCTAACTCGGTTAACAATGGTGAACCATATCAAGAGTGCCCAGAAATTCAATTAAAGATCCAGAAACGTTCACAACAATCATGCCAATCATAATATGCAAATAAATTAACATGAAGATGCATATATTATTGCCATCGATCCAAAATTAAGAACGACATACCTTGGTTAAATGGAGGTTAATCTGGGGTTGCTGAAGTCGTGTGATGATCCCAATAGATTCAGAAAGTCCCAAGGAACGTATAGCAATGCTTAAACCTCTTTGAAACACTTCCAATCCTTGAAATCGAATTTGAGTTTTCTTGAAGGAATTTTGGTTCTTGAATCCTCTGCTCTGCCCAGAAATTCCAACCCTTATTCGTTTTCCCTATGTTATGTACTTATAGGGGAATGGATTAGGTTTAAAAAATAGTCCAAATGTCACTTGAATCCAATCTTGCCAAGTTTTGGAAAATTGATTTATAACTTGAATAGGATCTTTCTATATTTTTCCAATCTTGCATTAACCTCTTTTCAATCATATTAGCACGAAATTATATTGCCAATTTGCAATAAATATTGATTGGAATTGATCAATGTGAATCCCTTAATCCAATATTTGATTTTTCTTTCAATTATATCACTTTAAATCATTTTTAAATGAAATAAAGTTATATAAAATCAAATAAAAGGCTACAATTCATGGACAATGGTTTGGATAACTTAGGTAGCTTGTGGACCAAGATTGAGTCATAAAAGGATAGGCCCATTTGCAAAAAATTTCAATCTGAACCTCTTTTGTTTCACATTTTGCCCCCAAAAATCACCCAACTTTGACAAAGCATATCTCCCTCAATTTTTAAGCTATGAAGGAGTTCTAGGACTTTTTGGAAACCTCGAAGATGTCCTCTATAAGCCACTTTGGAACATATTTTCATTTGGAGAATTTATCTCGAAGTTATGGCCTCTGACGAAAGTCTGCTTTTGGTTGACTTTTGAAAAAGACCTGTAATGCTTTATACCATATCTCCCAAATGAAGCATTTGTGGCCTTGGCATGTGAGAGACAAAGTTGCAGAGAATCCAATTTCCTTCCAAATAGGCTTTGGGTGAGGAATTTATGATGCTCCATGGGAAGTTATGGCCAATCAAAGTTGAGTTGACTTTCTCCTAAAGAAACCCTAATTTGAACCTTTTTGCATTTGTTCATTTCTGAGTTTCTATTGATGAATCATGATCAACGTTTGATCAAATGATGGATATAATCTCCCATAATTGATGTTGACCAAAAATCATGGGTTTTGACTATGCTTTGACCATAGTTGACTTTTAGGTCAACCCGGTTGACTTTTAGGTCAACCCGGTTGACTGTGGATCATCTGAGCTATTTGAACAAGTAGACTTTGGATTTGGGCCTTGACTTTTGACATAGAGGTGACTTGGAACATAATGAATCATGGGGAACTTCATTGGAGACCTTATTTTGTTAATTTCCTCAAGAGGGTACCAAACCCTAGCTTTAGGAGACTCTTGCTTAGGAGAATGACTTGATGAATCTCTTGATCTTTAAATCATTGTGAATGGAATATGGAAGGAAAATTTTGGGGTATGACAGCTGCCCCTGTTCAATCTTCTTAAACCTGAAGAGGTAGATTGGCTTGTTCGCCTATCGCGATCTGATGGTGGAAGAGGATTGAACATTAGAATACCCAGAAATTTGCGATTGACGGTGTAGGAAACAGTTTTTTTGAGATGGGCTTAAAAGATGCCATCCAGTTGTTTGACAAGATTCTTGTCCAGAGCATATTCTCTTCATACCGGGATTATATTGATTGTATCTGAGGAGATGTGAAGTAATGTCTTACATAAGACTACCTGAAGAGGTTCCTGAATAGGGTATATCAAAGGCTGATGCGAAGAAGCTCAGGCTTTGAACAAAGCTTAGGAAGAATGTCTTGGAGAAGACTAACTAAGGAGTTCTTTAAAAGAACAAGGTATGTCTTAGAAAAGATTGGATAGATATTTTAAGAAGGCTACCTAGAAAGGCTGGATATGTCCTAAACAAGACTCACCTAGAAAGGCTCCTAAAAGATATGAAACATCTTAAACAAGATTCACCTGGGGAGGCTATTAGAAAGGATATGGAATGTCTTAGAAAAGATTACCTAGAAAGGTTATGATGCATAGTAGAGAAGACTATCTATAAAGGTTCCTAAAAGGGACATGATATGTCTTAACAAGACTGCCTAGAAAGGACATGGAACGTCTTAAACAAGACTATCTAGAGAGGTTCCTATAAAGGATATGAAACGTCTTAAACAGGACTACCTAGACAGGTTCCTATAAAGGATATGAAACGTCTTAAACAAAACTACCTAGAAAGGTTATGGTACGTCTTAAACAAGACTGCCTAGAAAGGTTCCTTGGAATGATACGATACTCCTTAAATAAGACTATAAGGTTAACTTAGATATGTCTCAAACAAGACTGACCTAGAAAGGCTCCTGGAGAGGATAAGGAGGGATTGGATACATGTTTTAAGGAGATTACCTAGAAAGGTATGATATGTCCTAAACAAGACTAACCTAGAAAAGTTTTTGGAAAGGATGTGATATGTCTTACATAAGACTCACCTGGAAAGGCTCTTAGACAGGATACGAGATACCTTAAACAAGACTTACCTAGGAAGGCTCCTAGAAAGGACATGATACGTTTTAAACAAAACTACCTAGAAAGGTTCCCATAAAGGATATAAAATGTCTTAAACAAAACTACCTAGAAAGGTTCCTGTAAAGGACATGGAACGTCTTAAACAAGACTACCTGGAAAAGTAAGAAATTCTTTGATTGCTTCTGGATTGCCTTTGAAGAAAGACTTGGAATGTGGTATTAGAATTGTATATGTTATGATTGAATCGTTGATACGATCGTATTTGCACTGTAATTGGATAATAACACCCTTTTGATTGTGAAGTGACCTGAAAAGGCAGCGTTAGTTTTATGCAATGTCATGATGCATGTGTCATGTAATGAGGTTCTCAAAATAAATGAGAATTATGTATGTATGACGTTCCCACATTGCAGGTCGTAAATAATACAGGCATGGGAAGACTAACTACGCAACAATGCTCCTTGCGTGATACTAATGTGATTTCCCCCATATCAGAAATTTTGAGAGATGTGCCCCTTAATCTGAAGGAGGGATCTTTAGAGGGAACTCGAGTTTCACCATGTCTTGCCTGATATGCACTGCCCCAGTATTTGAATTCTTGAAAGGTATGCCCCTAGTCAATAGGATCCTTGATTATATGCCCCTGTTTTAGGAAAACCCTCTGGACGTGGTTTTCCCATTCAAGAGTCTTTATCAGAAATGATCGCCTTTGATTAAACAAATTTTAAGGTCTCCTTGATGCTAAGTGTTGATTTGAATGTGAAGCAGATGCTTTTCAGAATTAGCCATGCGTTTTTTTGTCGTATCCGATGGACAAAAGTTCGTTGAATGCTCAGAATGAGATGGCGTTTTCTGGGATATTTCCTGAAGAGGTTCCTTGAAAGGATAGGAAGTTGTCTAAAACGAGACTGTGCTTTAAACATAGCTCAAGGCGACATGTTTATGACGAGGGTCAAAAGATTCCTATAGAGGATAAAGAATGTTTTATGGAATGTGGCGTTTTACATAAAGCTTAGGAAAAGACATCTTGAAGAAGATTACCCTAGAAAGGATAGGAGACCGTCTTAGAGAAGACTCTGTACTTTAAACAAAGTTTGACAAGGTTCTTGGAAGCATAAGAGAAATTCGCACGTGTTTTAAGAAAGACTAACTAAAAAAGTTAAGAGGTGTCTTACAGAAGACTACCTAAAAAAGGTTCTTAGAAAGGAATATGTCGTAGAGACGACTATCTGAAAAGATTCAAAAATAGAAAGGACGATAAGATGTGTCTTAGAGAAGACTTTCTGAACACGGCTCCTAGAAAGGATAAAAGATTTCTGAACTTGTCTTGAAGAAGACCACCTGAAGAGGTTAAGAGACATATTTAACGAAAACTACCTAGAAAGGCTTCTGGAAAGGGTGTGAGAGTGGCATTGACACCATCCGATGCTGAGTGACCTTTGCAACGTGCTCCCAGGTAATGGGCTTGCTCCCAAGTAAATAGGATAACGATGGGCCATACCCTTGTGTATACATTAACCATCCGAGTCAGGCGTAAGAGATATTTCCTCTTTTTGATGTGCTTCTAAAGCTACTTCGTTAGTCAGTAGGATTTTTTAGCCATTAGCCATGCCCCATGCAACTTCTCCCTGATGTTTAAACATCTGAATCCACATAGACAAGTGTACTTTATAATGAAATTCATAAGATGCGAATGCATATGTCTGTCTTGAAAGTTTAAAAACATTTTTTTGAGTAAAACAAAGTTTTTTTTTAGAAAGTGATATCAACTCAAGAGTTATAGTAGACCTTAAGGAGTCGGGATACCTTTTGGTAACTGTATGCTTTCGAACTAACCATGCTTCAGTTAGGACTTTTAAGGGTTGTAGCATGGCCTGGTTCACGGTTTTAAGAAACAAAGCATAGTGGCTCAAAGTTTATTTGTACCCATCCCCATCCTCGTGATGTTCTCTAGTCCTATGCTTAGTTAACTATGTGTTTAAGCTCCAAAAGACTTTGGGAATACTGATATTCATGATGGTTTAAAAAACAAAGGTTTATTTGCAAAGGAAGTCATCCTCCTTTCTTGTAATATTTTCCTTTGTCGAGGGTATGTAGTGACCTCTTTTCGACTTTGTTATCCCTAACTTTTGCCTCAACTTTTCATTTTAAAACTACAGTAAGCGGGATGCCCCAATTTTGCCTAAATCTCCTTAATAGGTTTTGACTTAGCAGGCCCTTGCATTGCTTTCTTTTTCTTTACGGCTATTGATTGCTGGACTTAATGATGACTGGGAACCATCAGTGATTATGTTCAAAGGAACAATTTGGAATAATTAAGTTAACTGAGTAGCTAATGTAACACCCCTTTTTACCCCATAAAATAATAAGCATATAATCAAAGAATAAGCATGCATATAACTCAAAAGGGCGTCACATCGACGTTTTCAAAAACTAAAAAGCTTTTAAAACCGACATCATTTATTCATAAAATACAATACACCCGGTCATTTCAAATAATACCAGACATATAATCATAATTCATCCAGAATATGCATTAACAGCGGAAAATACAAAAATACTCATGTATTTCATAAAATGATTCATGTCCCATACCATGATCATATCTCAATAATCATCTCAACATAAAATAAATCATAATCGGAATATTTGGCTTGAAAGCCTCTTAAACAACAAGTAGCCAAATAACAAGTTCTCATGTCATAAACATAATACATAACCAAATAGAAACATGAGTTCAACACGACTAATCTACCCAGTGTTACATGACCAGAGCATCGACTCACTACCTTATCTCTAACAAACACGGAAGAATCTCCGACTAGATCACACACGAGCTACTAAACTCCAGAACTTGCATGTCGCCAAACGAGGGCAACATTAAAACAGAAGGGTGAGAATAAGAACCATTATGAAGAAAGTATAATGAGTTACAATGGTAAAATCAACAATTATAGGAATGCATTACACTTGCCTAATCATAAAATTAATGCTAATCATAATTCACATATATTAAGCATACACCAAGTATAAGAGTATAATATCTCAATACTATATTCTCAATTATACACATAGCCATAATTATCACATATTCCCGCATTTAACCAATTACGTATTCAAACATCACCCATTCTCAATTATCAACTAATACAAATATCACTACAACACCAAGTGTTCATAATCAATTTCCAAACTCATACACATAGAATTACGACATCAATGCACATAATCAATTGTTCACTCCTACACTTATTACAACAACATAATTCACATAATCAATTATCACAATCATGCACATATCATGACAACATAATGCACATAGTCAACTATCACATAACTCTAATGTGACTCAATGAAACATGTGACACTATGCATGTGGTACCAATGTGAAATTCTAAGTTTCACCGGCCTCCAATTCATATCTCTAGAATCTAAGCCACACTTCCGATACGGACAAGACCAAAGTCCACCAATTGTAAACATATAGTTTACGACTTCCGATTCACTCTAGAATCCAAGCCCGCTTGTGTTTCAAAGCAAATCCACCTGTGTTTCAAGGCACACTATGATATGAATGTATGTAAAATATCACAAATATATGCAATTAAGATCATCTCTACCATCTTAACTTTTCGCATATCACAATAATTCAACTCTATGAATTATCCACCAATTGTACACAACATTCATAACACCCTGTGGTGTCATTTATTTTACCTCCCCGTTTCACTTGGGAGGACGGCACGCTAGACCCTTCACGCGAAATTTGGAAGGAGAATGCGCCCGGGATGGGATGAATTTTGTTTCAGTTCTTCCTACGATATCGCACGGACTTTCTTATTTGTCCTACGAGTAGGAAAGGGAAAAAAAGATCTCAACTAAACCCTAGGAGTTTGCTAAGTGTGGGGATTTCACCTAGACTAGAAATTCTGGAGTTCGAGGGGTCGGTTATACATAGGGAAGAGTTTAAGCACCCTACATATCCGTAATACTCTACGGGAACCTTCTCTGTGTCATTGTGATTGTGTTTATTGCTAATGATTGGGAAAGTTTCTCCTTTGTGTTAGGAGAGAGAATTGAATTGATTTAAAAAGACAGACAGACAGACAAATAAACTGACTATTTTTGGTATTTTATTAGCTCGCTGAGATTCCTTGTGAACCTCATGCCTACATATCCCTAGTGGAAGTCAGAGCTTAATGTAGTTCGAGGAACTAACTAGGGAAATTAATGATTTTTTTTAGTGCCTTGCTTGAAGCTCAAGGTTGAAGCTTTGAATTAAATCTCTGTTTACAATAAAGAGACATGAAATCATCTTTATAGAGAGGTATTTCTACTATTCCACCACAAACATTTTAAAAGTGACAGAAAAGCTAAAAATGATGTTTCATTAAGAGGGGAGTCTACTTGGTTGATCAAGTATGACAGCCATCGTGCCTCTAAAATGAAAGATTCTCAACCAAATTAGGGAAAGGGTCGTACAAGTCTGGGTGTGTTGCCAGAGCATGCCTTTCAGTGTCCTAAATGGGAGAAGTGATGATTTATTTGAAATGATGATTGTTTGAAATGATTGTTTGTTTGTGGTGAGATAAGAGAAATATCTACCTATGAAGATGAGCTATGTCTATCTATTGTTTGAAAGATTTGATTTTTTAGCTGGCTTGCATGAGGCCCAAGCTTGAGGCTTTTTTGATTGATTTGTTGACCTATTGAAAGATAACTCTACTGGGGAGAATTTTAATTAAGGAATTTTTGTGTTCTGTACAAAGCCCAGAATTGAGGCTGACTCTAGTTGGAGAGTGTTTATTTGATGGATTTTATTTGGTGTTCTGTACAAAGCCCATAATTGTGGCTAAGTCTACTTAGGGAGACTCTATTTGTGTGCCTTGTACAAAGCCCAAGGTTGTGGCTAACTGTTGAGGATAACTGAGTTTTTAAGACTATGGATGACTCTATTTTGTGTGCCTTGTACAAAGCCCAAGGTTGTGGCTGACTCTTACTGAGGATGGTTATTAATTTGTGCCTTGTATGAAGCCCAAGGTTGTGGCTACTCTAGCTAGGGGAAATATTATTTTCTGCCTTGTACAAAGCCCAAGGTTGTGGCGGACTCTTAAAGAAACTGAGTATGGAAGACTCTATGGGGAAAAGATTCTAAAGATTAGGAATCTTTGACACCGGGAAATATGGTTTATCTGCCTTGTATAAAGCCCAAGGTTGTGGCTACAAATGAAAGACTCACTGGGGGAGTTTTATTCTGCTAGAGGTTCTAACAAACTAATTTATTTTTATGTTTTTGGAAGCTAACCCTTTCCAGGGATTTTGACTCAGCTGGAGAAATTGTTAGAACAAGATTTGTTCTGATCAATATTCTTAGTGTCATACCCCAAAATTTGCCCCCCCCATATTCCATTCACTATGATTCAAAGTTCAAGGTTCAATTCCAAAGCTCACTCAAGAGTCCAAATGATCCCAAGCTCAAGAGAGGTCCATTAATCACATGAATTTTATTGCATGATTTTTATTTTATTTATATTTGATTTTATTCATGTAAAATCAAATTTAATCGAAATAAAAATCTCAATTAAAATAAATTTTATAATTCATGTACCAAATATTCAATCAAGCCAAATTCAATCCAATGGTCAATATTAAATGGAATATGCATGGAATAACATAATGTCCAAAATAGCAAGATTTTATACAAAATCTTTTTCCAATTTTTATGTGAATAATGGATTAAATGTTTTCCAAAGATGCAACCCTAATATGAGCCCATATATATATATATTAAAACATTTAGAAGGAGAGGGGGGGCGAAATCAGAAGGGAGAGAGAGGTCACAATTAGGGTTTTAAAAGAAAAAATCAAAAAAAAGAGGTGCAATTGGAGAGCTGCCGTGACAGCGAATTTCAGGCGAAACAAAAGGTTCATTGGCGTTCCTGATACTCCTAAGGGCTGAATACCATCACTGCTCAAGCCTATAACATCCCAGAACCGTATCAACACGCCCTCACCGGAGTTAAGTTTGTTGAAATTCGGTTTCGTTTGTTTACACGTTTCTAACCTTTTTATTGTCCATAGTTGAGTTCAGGAATCTAATTGGGGCAGGTTGGACGCACAACATGCAAGTGTAAGGGCCTGAATCATGTAGCATCATGGTTAGGGCATGAAACTCTCAAAGCTTCGAACCTGCGAATACAAGCCGTTTCAGGCTTAGAGGACGACGCCATTGAATTCAGGGACCTTGATTTATGTAATCTGGGTGGTTTTCTTTTTATTTCCGGTCAATTTCATAGGTCTGAACGTTAACCCCTATCGGAGAAGATGATCGGTTTTATGCCGGTCCGGTGGTCAACAGTGCTCTGGTATTTTGACCATGGCATGGAGTCTTGGCGCGTTGTGATTCGTCAGCATAGAAGCAATGGGCCCCAGTTTGAATGTTGCGTTGAAATTGTCTTTTGCGAATGGGCTAGTATATGATGATTGGTGATGAGTTTATTAACAACTTAAAAGCGTGTCTGAGTTGGCAACGCTTGTGCTTCAGCATCCTTCAAAGCGTGGGTTCGATCCCATGCTTCAACGCTATTTTTTCACAAACTTGCAAATTGCAGATTCTATGCATGCTACTTTCTTGAAGACCACCATACGCCCGCGCCAGTCAGCAACCTGATCAAGTCAGCACAAGATCCAATGCCTAGGAGGCTGAGAGTACACCATGCAACTTCAAGTGTCACCCACACAAGATTGGTGCCAGGTTTTATTTATTTATCTTATTATATAAACTATTTAGATTAAGATGATGATTAATATTATTGGTTTTAAATTAGTTTATTTAATTAAAATTAAAATATATTAAGACATTAGGGTTTGCTCCATCCCATTTGTCCGAAGTATCGAAATATTAGGATTCAATTTATTATTCATTTCGACTAAATTTATTGGTCGCGATGGTTAATAATCGATTAATTTAATTAATCAAATCCTATAAATTAAAAAAAACATTATTTTGCTAAATGGTTTTAACCATCTTATTGGTTATGATGATTAGCATACCTTATCAATTTGTTATTATTTGTAATCGTATTAATCGGTTATGAGAGGTAACAGCATAAAAATACAAATTCATAAAATAATAAAATACGTTAATTCATTATTAGTGATAATCGAATCAATCGATTTGAATTGGTAATGGTGCAAAACCCCTAATCTTTTGACTATGGTGATCAAACCCATTGATCATTGCGGTTAATTGTGCCAAATCAGGGTTGTACGCCCAAACCCTAAAATAATTCTAAAATCCATTCAAACTTCAAATTCAAAAATACAGATGTTTATCTACGATAGGCTATTCAAAGCCTTCAAACCTTCAAATCAAATTTCAAACCTTAAGGGCGTACAACCCGTCCCCCGAACTACGTTGACTCTGATTCTCCATAAGGAGATACGTAGGCACTTGGCAACAAGGCGAGTCCCCTTCCTCAAAATCTCAATTTTCCCCCTATTCACTTCCTTAGCTATTAAACCTCTATAATTTTGCTATAAACCTTTACCTTAGATTCAAAGCCATAGGAAAGGGTTGAGGGTGCCTAACACCTTCCCTCGACCTGAATATAGTATCTTACCCTGATCTCTATACTGCGCGAGGTTTCCTATTCGCCTTGGTAGAATAGGTGGCGACTCTAAACATTAAATTTTTAGGCAGGTTGCTACAGCTGGCGACTCTGCTGGGGAATAAATCATCAATGGTGAATTATTATGCTCCTAAGGCTTGGCAGGGTTTAGGTTTTCGCAAATCATTTAGGTTTTTGGCGAATTTTTAGGGTTTGGCTAATTTGCCAGGATTAGGGTTTATGGTTTTTTTTATAAATATTTAAATTGTATTTATTTATTTATTTATTTATCTGCAATTTTATTTATTCACTACGATTTATTTATTTACCGCAATTCAATTAAATATTTATTTATTTGAATGTGTTGTTTTATCGCTTTCTGGGATATATAAATTGCGTTAAACCTAAGCGTGGGGATTATAATAATGACCAGAGGGGAAATACATCGCCTACGAGTCTTATTATAATTCCACTCAGAGTGGGTTGAATATCCGGAAAGGTCTGATACGAGGCTTGACCTTGTTGAGGGCTGGACTTGGTATTTGGCTGATCTCTCTGGGAACCAACCTCTAAAATTCGAACCTCATGGATTAATGAGTTGTTCCAAAATCCAAAGAGACAAAAAGTCTCGGCGGCTACGAACGATCCCATGAGACCTTCTAAAACATTCCTATGGGAAGGGTAGGCACCCTAAGCCGTTACGTCGAACCTATTAACCTAGGGCTTATGTGCTTACGTGCTTATTATATATGCAATTTATATACTGCGGATGCCTTGCATTTTAATTTTTGCAGGTACTCCTACGCGTTCCCTGGCCTGCAGGGACCCCATTTCTAAGACCATGTCCTTACCACGAAGGACATCTTTATTAACGCACGTCGATTGGCCTCTCGATGGCTATGAGACCTAGTGACTGTCCTGAACGGTCACTCCATGTTTTTTTTACGCACCCTCTAACTTGTAGGGTTTGGATTTCCATCTATACATCTTTCATCCCTAGCCTGTAGGGATTTCACTTCATCCGATATCGTCCTTAGATAAGTTGTGTTCCACACAGAGAACCTTCCCACCAAGGACAACTTCATTGGTACACGTTGATTGGCCTCTCGATGGCTATGAGACTTGGTGATTGTCTTGAACAGTCACCAGCCGCTACCTTCTACATACTCCCTAATCTAAGGGATTTCCCTTAGCGTGTCATGACATTTATCCTGCAAAGATCCCACGAGGGTCTAATATCGCCTCTAAGTCTATCCTTAAGGATTATATGTCACACGTCTGCATTTGCATTTTCATGCATTCATTCATACATTTACATTCTACCTTCGCCCGCATCTACACTTACTGTGCTAGCCGATTTCCCGAGACCCGCAAAGAAGACAATCAAAGGATCGTAGACTATGGAGAAAGGAGGACAAATTATCGAGAACGAACTCGGTCTCACAAGGAGGAAAAAGGATGCCTTTCGTCATGCCACGTGTCCATATGTTGCAACAGGATTATAAATGCAACCAAGGTTATCGTCAAGCAAGGATTAGTTCAACAAAGAAGTTCCTCATAGATACACTCAAGATGTATCTAGTCAAAAAGAGGTTCATCTTAGAACGTATCAAATTTACAAGGACGCTCTACGATAACCTGGAGGCAACGGCCAGTCCAACTGGGGCAATACCCTGAACAAAGATGCCTATCTACAATGGGGAAAAGCGACATATGTTAACTCCCCATCAAGGGTCAAAAAGGGTTATAGGTGTTCTTTGTCAATTTACAAACGCTGAAGGTTGTGAATGGTGTGATACTATCCTTTAGAAAAAGCAAAAGAGGTTCAGTCAAAGGAAACTCATGAAGTTCCGATACGATGAAAACCCACCGCTAACAAATTTATTCCCGACAGATTCGACATGCCCAAGGAAAATTCGAGGTTGCCCTCACTTCTACAAGTCTAAAGAACTAAGGAGTGAAACAAGGTCAGTGGATCTACAAAGGAGATTATCCCTAGGATTAATAGGTGTTTACCATGCTCACAATTTCAACCCTTACGATCGCTAAGTGTTACTCAGGATAGAAGTTGTACCTTCGAATTTAGCAATTCTAATGGGATGACCATGCAGGTTTTGGAGTCAATTCATTCGCTCACTACTACGAATTTCAATTTCAAATTTAGGGTTATTAACAAACTTGAGGGAGAATGACGAATACAAATAACTAAGTCCAGCTAAACATATGCTTTCAAGGTAAGACCGAGCCGAGGATGTACAAACATTGTTTCAATTCCCAAACAGTGGAGATATAAGGATGTTAATCCCTCGTTACCCCCTCGAGCCAGGAGTTGGAGTTTGTTTCTACTTTTAAAAAAAACCTTGATTTTAACCAGGGGCAGGGTAGATTTCAATTAATTCAATGGTGTATTTTGGTTGTCAAGAGAATCAGTCAATCCAAGCAGGGATTCAAGCAAGGAGCCAAGCAAAGGTTCAAGTACATCTTCTTCCTCGTGTTCATCCAAGAATGAGGAAGTAATGGAGATGACATTCACAACAATCTTCTTCCTCATTACATCATTCAAGATAGAGGAAGTATCAAAGGTGAAGCTTACGAATCAAAGTCAACATGGCAGTTACAACATTCAATATCCAAGGGTCAAATCGCAAAAGGAGTCTTCAAAAGAAAAACGCCCGCTAAGTCAAAACGGAAAATTCCATGAAAAGAAAACAAAATGACTTAGGCAAAAATTAGGGCATCCCGATGAATCAAATCCAAAAAGAATTGGTTCATGCAAAACAAGGGATAAAAATAAAACAAAGGCAAAATACAAAGGATAATCTTGTGACTGCTAAACCATCAAAGCTTCACATCAATGCTTGGATCTTCACTAAAAGCTTCTGCTCAACTGAAACGATTCTCTTGCAAACAAAGCACATCCATCGGATTAAGCGAATTTTTAGGATTTGGAGAACATCAAGGAGAAAGGGGTGGGACAAATAAAATTTTGAGCCTTATATCCATTGTTTCTTAAAACATGAACCAGGCCAAGTTACAACAGTTAAAAGTCCTAATTGAGGCAAGGTTAACCACGAAAGCATACTAAGCAGGATTTTGTTATACTGACTCCTAAAGTTTGTTAAAACTACTTCTAATCACTGCGCTTCTTCAAGCATTCACTTCTAATCATCTAGTCCTAATTCATAACGGACTTTGATTTCAAAACTTGCATACGCATCGCATTGGAGTTACTTCTCGAAGTGTACAACGTCATCTACGAATATACACTTAGCATCAAGGAGACCTCGAAATTGGTTCAATCAAAGGCGATCTTTCTAATAAAAACTCTGGAATGGGGGGAATCACATCTAGGGGGTTCCCCTTAACAGGGGCAAAAACTCGAGGATCACAGGGGCATGCAATCAAACATCCTATTCACTAGGGGCATTCTTCCTAAGGTTCAATTAACCTAGGGCACGTCTCGAAGAAATAACAATCAGGGGCATGTCAAACATGGGAAGAATTCAAATACAAAGGATAGAACACTAGGGATAGTCCTCCATATCCTGGAGATCAAGGGCACACCCTTCAACCTAAATGCTGGAGTACATTGGTACGACAAGGTTATTCCTCGGGGCATTCCCTTCATGGCTTGGAGATCATGGGGATCCTTTCTCCACTAAACATCGGGGCATTGGGTATCAAACCCATAAGGTGTGGAGAATCTCCAAAGGTTAAAGGTATGGAGAACCTCCAAAGGTTAAAGGCGTGGAGTATTTCACAAGATCAAAATGGGGCAAGGCGCATGACAAAAGGGAAAGGCGTTCTCGCACTTTACAACAACGAACAAATCTTTCTCCTAACTACGACCTTCAAAATACAAAAAACAGGGATTGGGAAGTCGCGCTAGCATCACACCCCACCTTATCAAACAAACCTACAACTCCAGCGAGCTATATACGCTTTGGTTACCAAAAACCTATCCTTGGAGCATCATGCAAATCATGCATTACATATATTGGTTGATACATTACACCACGCCTTGTAAGGCAGTCTTTTTAAGACAGTCATCGTCATTTCCAAGAACCCTTTCAGATAGTCTTCTTCAAGACATTTCTTTTTCTAAGAACCTCTTCAGGTAGTCTTCTTCAAGACATTCCTTTTTCTAAGCTCCTTTTGAGGTAGTCTTCTTCAAGACATTCCTTTTCTAAGTACCTTTTGAGGTAGTCTTCTTCAAGACATTCCTTTTCTAAGTACCTTTTGAGGTAGTCTTCTTCAAGACATTCTTTTTCTACGAACCTATTCAGGTAGTCTTCTTTAAGACATTCTAAGAACCTCTCCAGATAATCTTTTTTAAGACATCTTCCAGCCTTTTCAGGTAGTCTTCTCTAAGACAAATCACACGGTCCTTTCTAGGAACCTCTTCAGGTAGTCTTTTTAAGACATTACTGTTCTAAGAACCTTTTTGGGTAGTCTTCTTCAGGACATTCTTTTCCTAAGTACCTTCTTAGGTAGTCTTCTTTAAGACAATTTGTCATTCTTTTCAGGAACCTCTTCAGGTGGTCTTCTTTAAGACATTCTACGAACCTTTCTAGGTGATCTTTTCTAAGACATTCACTGTCCTCTCCAAGAAACCTTTCTAGGTAGTCTTCTTTAAGACATTCATCCTCCTTTCCAGGAATCTTTTCAGATAGTCTTCTTCAGGACATTCTTTTTCTAAGTACCTTTTTAGGTAGTCTTCTTTAAGACAATTTGTCATCCTTCTCAGGAACCTCTTCAGGTAGTCCTCTTTAAGACATTCTAAAGACCTTTCTAGGTAGTCTTTTCTAAAGAAATCCATTGTCATTTCTAAGAACCTTCTTGGGTAGTCTTTTTAGACATCTTTCAGTCTTTCCAGGTGGTCTTCTTTAAGACAAATTTCTATCCTTTCTAAGAACCTTTTCAGGTAGTCTTCGTTAAGATAAATTTTCATACCCTTTCCAGAAAACCTTTTCAGGTAGTCTTACCGAAGACATTACTTCGTTCCACTCATTTCATAAACAAACTACACATATGCATGAGCATTATCCAAGCCAGCATAAGCATAGCCGAGGTATAGGTGCAAATATGGTTTAAACAAAGTTCAATGGGTTTAAGGAGATAAAATCTTGGGATTGCATCAGCATTAGCATACATACATACGCATTAGCATTAGCATATACATATCATAAAAAGCCCAATTTTTATTGGCAATCCAAGTTATTACAAAGTCCAGTTCTCGTCCTGGCAAATCATTACAAAGTCCAGTTCTCGTCCTGGCAAATCATTACAAAGTCCAGTTCTCGTCCTGGAAAACCATCAAATCCAATTCTCGTTTGGTAGTCAGTTCCCGTCTGACTGTTACATCAAAATTCAAATCATACTACAAAAGCATAGTCTCCAACCCTCGTGTTGTGATAGGTGTATTTCCCGACCCACGTGTCGTGAGTTTCCAACCCTCGTGTTGTGAAAGGTGTATTTTCTCCGACCCTCGAGTCGTGAGTCTCCAAACAGGTGAATCTTTTTTCATGCAGGTAAGTTTGCTAGAACTATAGCAAATGATTCCTCTTATGCAGGTATGCTTGTCAGAACCATGGCAGGTAATTCCTTCGGTGCAGGTAAGTTTGCTAGAACTATAGCAAATAATTCCTAATGGTGCAGGTAAACTTGTCCGAACCAGGGCAAGTGAATCCAAATGGTGCAGGTGAGCTTGTCAGAACTATGACAGGTAATCCTAATGGTGCAGGTGAAATTTGTCCGAACCAGGGCAAATGATCCAAATGGTGTGGGTGAGTTTGCTACAAGCACGGCAAATGATCCTAAATGGTGCGGGTGAGTTTGCTACAAGCACGGCAAATGATCCTAAATGGTGCGGGTGAGTTTGCTACAAGCACGGCAAATGATCCTAAATGGGGCAGGTGAGTTTGCTACAAGCACGGCAAATGATCCTAAATGGGGCAGGTGAGTTTGCTACAAGCACGACAAATGATCCTAAATGGTGCGGGTGAGTTTGCTACAAGCACGGCAAATGATCCTAAGTGGTGCGGGTGAGTTTGCTACAAGCACGACAAATGATCCTAAATGGTGCAGGTGAGTTTGCTATAAGCATAGCAAATCATCCCAAATGGTGCAGGTGAAGTTGCTATAAGCATAGCAAATAATCCTAAATGGTGCAGGTGAAGTTGCTATAAGCATAGCAAATAATCCTAAATGGTGCAGGTGAAGTTGCTATAAGCATAGCAAATTATCCTAAATGGTGCAGGTGAGTTTGCGATAACCCTCGCAAATAACCCTATTGGTGCAGTCCTTTTCAGGAACCTTTTCAGGCAGTCTTCTTTAAGACGTATTCCATCCTTTATAGGAGCTTTTCCAAGCAAACAGGGTTTTACAAAGGATTTTACAACAAAGATTTTCAAAAAGGTTTCTCAATTGGGTTTGTCACGTTAGTCCCTCGGCAGTGATATTCTCCAAAACATCATCAATAACAATCAAAGGTGTTATCTTTCTTTTCAGAGCTACTAACATAACTAACAATCATGCATCATTCAATTACATACCTTATTCATTCATAATGCATACATCGCTCTCATTTATTTTGAGAAACTCACTGCATCATGCATCGCATACATCATAACATCGCATAAAATTCAGGCTGCCTTTTTAGGCTGTGCTACAACCAGAGCATCTGGTTCCTTCTAGAAAGCATTTGCTTCATATTCCGAAAAATGGTATTTACCTTGGGTGGCATCTCTAAGCCCATCTAACACAAAATGTCTTCCCAACAGATGCAAATTTCAGGGCATTTTCAGTGTCCAATCATCTTCTACCTTTAGATCACGATAGGCAGGCGTGTCTATCTGACTCTTCAGGTTTAAGAAGATTGAACAGGGGCAGCTGTCATACCCTAAAATTTACCCGACGCCACTCGCATTCTTTAATTTACTAAAAGTGTTAAAATTAAGGGCTATGGGGTTTAACATATCTATTGATAAACCCGACCTCTTATAAAACCTTTTTATTAAATTAAGGTATGTAATTAGCAGGTATTTGGGCCATTCGCTCGATCCAATCTATCTCATTCTAAGGGTTTTTTTATTTTTTTATTTTTTGTTATCATTTTTATAATTACTATAGTATAGTTTTTATTCATTTTTATTGTCATTTTTATTGGGATTATTATTATTAGGATTGTTAGTTTAAAATTATTAGTGTCATTATTTTATAGTTATATTATTATCATTTATATCTTTGTTATTATTAAAAAAAGAAAATAGACAAGGTAGCCAAAACTCTCCTTCATGTGCTTTTGCGATAGAAATAATGGACAAAATAAAAATTGCTTTTCGGATTCAATCACAGAGCAATCAACACCAAATCTCTCACTTTTAAATTCTATCAAATCTTCCCAAAAGAAGAGGACAATCAGATTGAGAGGCTAGACCTAAAACATTCAGTATAAAGAGGGCAAAAAAAAAGATCAAAGAAGGGATTGGTGCTGGCCGCAAAAACTTGGTTCAGAGCTGGATAATTCGGGAGGTTGGTGGCCATGGAAGAAGGAGTTTAAGACACATTTAAGCTATCCCACGCATCCCAAACAATCCCTCGGTATTCTCTGAACAAGTTTGGATCATCACAAGTCGTCACCGCTCCCGTAATCACGTCCAATTGGCCGCGTTTTTCTTGATTATTCTTCAGTTTTGATCGCACGCTTTCGGGCCTTGTAAATTGATTTTGATCATATATTTGCGTTCATACTAATGTTCATGACCTTTCTGCAGAATTAATTGAGTTTTGGTGCTGTTTTAAAGGAACCACCATGGTTAGGGTTCTGAGCTTCAATTTGGGGTTTTCATGAATATGTAAAATTAGACTAAACTAAAGCCATAATCATGTTCGTAATGCAATTTCCAATCGAACCGTATGCTTCTTTTACATTTATTTGCCATGGTGTGCGAGTATGCAATCTGCAGGGGGGAGTCAAACGGAAACGACGATGAACAGTAAGGGGGGGCGCCAATTTCGTTTGAACATTTTTACGATTGTATTTTATTATATTATATTCAAAGATCATTTTGTTAACAGCGAACGAATCAAGCGCAGGTGGTTAAGGCACATCGTGGGTAATCCCAAAGCCCTGGGTTCGATCCCCAGGTCATGCAGGTTTTCTTATATTTTCTTAACTTGTTTTGCTGGCAGATCCTACACTGCGCGTATACTAAAGACCACCGTGAATCCTCACACGAAGACCACAGGATCATACCAATATCCAGATCTGACGTGCCACAGAAGGCTGCTCACCATGTTCATTCCTCAATGCGCAACACAGGATCACTCCTCAGGTTTCATCTAATTAGGTTTAGAATTATTTATTCGATTATTTCGATTTTTCGAATTGATTGATTTAATTAATTTTAATTGATTAAAGAAATCACAAAAATCCTATAAAGGTTATAATATTAGGGTTTGTCCATTCCCATTGCCATTTGGCAAAATAAATAATTTAAATCATTTAATTTTCTCCTCAAACCGACTAAATCTATTAGTCGTAGTAGACGAGAAATAATCTTTTTGAGTATTTAATAATTTAATTAATTCATTTAATTCTCTCCTCGACCCGACTAAAGCTATTAGTCGCATTAGATGAGAGATAAAAAAATACATAAAATTTAAAACATCTTCAATTTGCTGCCCGCGATGATCAATCTATCGATCTGAGTAATCAGCAATACCTTTAATCCGTTAGCTATACTGACCAAACCTATTGGTCACCGCATCTAACGGTGCCGTATCAAATCAGGGTTGTACGCCCAAACCTCTAAAAAACACTAAACCACGACACTACGGATTTTCATCCCTTCAATTGCGATTTTCAAATCACAACTTCTAAAACCACGACAGGCCATTCAAAAAGCCTTCAAACACTTTCATAATCAATTCTAAGGCGTACAACCCTGTGCCCGAACTACGTTGACTCTGATTCTCCATAAGGAGATACGTAGGCACTTGGCAACAAGGCGAGTCCCCCTCCCTAAAATCTCAATTTTTCCCCTATTCAATTCTTTAGCTATTAAACCTCAATATTTTAGTCATAAACCTCTACCTTAGATTCAAAGCCAATAGGAAAGGGTTGAGGGTGCCTAACACCTTCCCTCGACCTGATTATAATAACTTACCCTGAATCTCTTAACTGCGTAGGGTTTCCTATTCACCCTTCAGAATAGGTGGCGACTCTAAAAGTCTAATTTTTAGGGCAGGTTGCTACACATAGTTTTGATGATAACAAGGATATGAATTTTGTGTGAGATAATGTGGTACTCTAATACATTGCAATTTCCCTTTCAGGAAATATATAAAGAGTATGCACAAATCAGCGCTCAGAAGCTTTGACTCAGAAGGTTCAGCATGCAACATCAGAAACTTCATCTTCATCAAAGCTCACTACATTGCTGTTGTAATATATTAGTGAGATTAAGCTTAAACGTTAAGAGAAATATCACTGTTGTGATTATAGCTTTTTAGAAGCAATTTGTAATACTCTTATTTGATTACTTTAGTTTGTAAGTAACTAGAGTGATCAAGTGTTGATCAGGATACTCTAGGAAGTCTTAGCTTGTGTCTAAGCAGTTGTAATTAGAGTGATCACGTGGTGGTCAGGATACTCTAAGAAAGTCTTAGCTTGTGTCTAAGCATTTGTTCCTAGAGTGATCAGGTTGTGATCAGGATACTCTAGAAGACTTAGTCGTGGGCTAAGTGGAAAACCATTGTAATCTGTTGAGATTAGTGGATTAAATCCTCAGGTGAGGTAAATCACTCCGTGGGGGTGGACTGGAGTATTTTAGTTAACAATGAACCAGGATAAAAATAACTGTGTAAATTGTTTTTATTGTTAAAGTTTTTAGACTACACTTATTCAAACCCCCCTTTCTAAGTGTTTTCCTATCCTTCAATTGGCATCAGAGCGCCGGTTCTAAGGTGCAAGCACTTAACCGTGTTTAGAAAAGATTCAGGAAGAGAAAAACGCTTCAGTAGAAGATGGCTGGTGAAATTCCAACAAATCCATCTGCATCTACATCTGGCTCTGCTGAGCAATATAATGGTAACAATGGTTATACTAGACCACCAGTATTTGATGGTGAAAACTTTGAATACTGGAAAGATAAACTGGAAAGTTACTTTCTTGGTCTAGATGGTGAACTATGGGATCTTCTGATGGATGGTTACAAACATCCAGTAAAAGCTAGTGGCGTAAGGCTTACAAGGCAAGAAATGGTTGATGATCAGAAGAAGCTTTTCAGAAATCATCATAAATGTAGGACTGTTTTGCTGAATGCTATCTCTCATGCTGAGTATGAGAAGATATCTAACAGGGAAACTGCCTATGATATATATGAGTCATTGAAAATGACCCATGAGGGAAATGCTCAAGTTAAAGAGACTAAAGCTCTTGCTCTAATCCAGAAATATGAAGCCTTCAAGATGGAGGATGATGAAGATATTGAGAAGAAGTTCTCAAGATTTCAAACACTAACTGCTGGGTTGAGGGTTCTGGATAAAGGCTACACCAAGGCTGATCATGTAAAGAAGATCATCAGAAGCTTACCTAGAAGATGGGGTCCAATGGTGACTGCATTCAAGATTGCCAAGAATCTGAATGAAGTTTCTTTGGAAGAGCTTATCAGTGCGTTGAGAAGCCATGAAATAGAGCTGGACGCAAACGAGCCTCAAAAGAAAGGTAAGTCTATTGCTTTAAAATCTAATGTTAAAAAATGCACTAATGCGTTTCAGGCTAGAGAAGAAGATCCTGAAGAATCAGAATCTGAAGAAGAAGATGAACTGTCCATGATCTCCAGAAGGGTAAACCAACTCTGGAAGAGCAAGCAAAGGAAGTTCAGAGGCTTCAGAAGTTCAAAGAGATTTGAACGTGGAGAATCTTCTGGTGACAGAAGATCTGACAAGAAGAAGGCTGTCTACTACGAATGCAATGAGCCTGGACATTACAAGAACGAGTGTCCAAAACTTAAGAAGGAGAATCCCAAGAAGAAGTTTCATAAGAAGAAAGGTCTTATGGCAACATGGGATGATTCTGAATCAGAATCAGAATCAGACTCTGAAGGAGAACAAGCCAACTTCGCGCTGATGGATACAAAAGATGATGGATCAGAATCTACATCAGAATCAGATTCTGAAGAGGTATTTTCTGAACTATCTAGAGAAGAGTTAGTTTCCAGTTTATCAGAACTTCTGGAACTCAAGGCTCATCTTAGTATCAAATACAAAAAGCTGAAGAAGCAGTTTGAATTTGAAACTAAGAAGCTGGAATTGGAAAATTCTGAACTGAAGGAAAAAGTTTTAAATCTATCCAAAGATAATGGATCTCCTTCTGAAACAGAAAAATCTCTTCCTAGCATGAATCATATTCTGAAAGAATATGACTCGAGCTTCAGAAAGTTCTTATCTAGAAGTATTGGCAGAAGTCATCTTTCTTCTATGATATATGGTGTTTTTGGAAACAGAAGGTTTGGTTTGGGCTATGAGGGCGATACCTCACATAAATTTGAACCTGTTGATGTTCTGAAGATCATATACAAGCCATTGTATGATCAGTTCAAATATGGCCATGCACATGATATTAGGCTCACTTCACATGCACAGAAGTTTAACACTGTTCACACCAAGAAGCATGTGACACATCCTAAGAAATATCATGCTGACAAACCTAAAGAATATCATGTTGTTCCTCCTGTTAAATATTTTGCTAAACCCAAGTTCAATCAGAACTTGAGGAGAACTAACAAGAAAGGACCCAAGAAATTATGGGTACCTAAGGAAAAGATAATTTCTGTTGCAGATATCCTTGGCTGCAAAGAGGACAAGAAGCAAAATGTCATGGTACCTGGACTCTGGGTGCTCGCGACACATGACGGGAAGAAGGTCTACATTCCAAGACCTGGTGCTTAAACTAGGTGGAGAAGTCAAGTTTGGAGGAGATCAGAAGGGCAAAATCATTGGCTCTGGAACCATAAGTCTTGGTAACTCTCCTTCCATAACTAATGTACTTCATGTAGAAGGATTAACGCATAACTTATTGTCCATAAGTCAATTAAGTGACAGTGATATGATCTTCAATCAAAAGTCTTGCAAGGCTGTAAGTCAGAAGGATGGCTCAATCCTATTTACAGGCAAGAGAAAGAACAACATTTATAAGATTGATCTTTCAGATCTTGAGAAGCAGAAGGTGACTTGCCTTATGTCTGTTTCTGAAGAGCAATGGGTCTGGCACAGAAGATTAGGACATGCTAGTTTGAGAAAGATTTCTCAAATTAACAAACTAAATATGGTCAGAGGACTCCCTAATCTGAAATACAAATCAGATGCTCTTTGTGAAGCATGTCAGAAAGGCAAGTTCTCCAAACCTGCATTCAAGTCTAAGAATGTTATCTCTTCCTCAAGGCCGTTAGAACTCTTGCACATTGATCTGTTTGGCCCAGTCAAAACAGCATCTGTCAGAGGGAAGAAATATGGATTAGTCATCGTAGATGATTATAGCCGCTGGACATGGGTAAAGTTCTTAAAACACAAGGATAAGTCTCATTCAGTGTTCTTTGAATTCTGCACTCAGATCCAATCTGAGAAGGAGTGCAAGATCATAAAGGTCAGAAGTGATCATGGTGGCGAATTTGAGAACAGATTCTTTGAGGAGTTCTTCGAAGAAAATGGTATTGCCCATGATTTCTCTTGCCCTAGAACTCCACAACAAAATGGAGTTGTAGAGCGAAAGAATAGGAATCTACAAGAAATGGCCATAACCATGATCAATGAAACTAATATGGCTAAGCATTTCTGGGCAGAAGCAATAAACACTGCATGCTATATTCAGAATAGAATCTCTATAAGACCTATTCTAAATAAGACTCCTTATGAATTGTGGAAGAACAGAAAGCCCAACATTTCATATTTTCATCCTTTTGGATGTGTGTGTTTTATTCTGAATCTAAAGATTATCTTTGTAAGTTTGATTCTAAAGCACAAAAGTGTTTCCTTCTTGGATATTCTGAACGCTCTAAAGGCTACAAGTATACAACACTGAAACATTGATTGTAGAAGAATCAATCAATATCAGGTTTGATGATAAGCTTAGTCTTGAAAAACCAAAGCAGTTTGAGAATTTTTCAGATATAGATATTGATATATCAGAAGCTGTAGAACCAAGAAGCAAAGCTGCAGAAGCCGGAAGTCCCAGAAGCAATGGATCATAAGATCAAGTTGCTGCATCTTTAGAGAATCTCAGGATTTCTGAAGAACCAACAGTCAGAAGATCACCTAGACTTGCTTCAGCTCATTCATAAGATGTGATCCTTGGGAAGAAAGATGATCCCATCAGAACAAGGGCATTCCTTAAGAACAATGCAGAATGTCAATTAGGTCTTGTTTCTTTGATAGAGCCAACTTCTGTTGATCAAGCTCTAGAAGATCCAGACTGGATAATTGCCATGCAAGAAGAACTCAATCAGTTTACAAGGAATGATGTATAGGACTTGGTTCCTAGACCAAAAGGATTCAACATCATCGGCACTAAGTGGGTGTTCAGAAACAAGCTAAGTGAGAAGGGAGAAGTGGTAAGAAACAAAGCCAGACTAGTTGCTCAGGGGTATAGTCAGCAAGAAGGGATTTACTACACAGAAACCTTTGCACCAGTGGCCAGGTTAGAATCTATTCGTCTATTAATTTCTTTTGCCACTCAACACAACATCACTCTTTATCAGATGGATGTCAAGAGTGCCTTCTTAAATGGTTATATAGATGAAGAAGTTTATGTCCATCAACCTCCTGGTTTTGAAGACTCCAAGTCTCCAAATTATGTTTTTAAGTTAAAGAAATCATTATACGGATTGAAGCAAGCTCCTAGAGCTTGGTATGAACGTTTAAGTTCTTTCCTTCTGGAAAATGGTTTCACTAGAGGAAAAGTGGACACTACTCTCTTTTATAAAACCTTTAAAAAGGATATTTTAATTTGTCAAATATATGTTGATGATATCATCTTTGGAACATCTAATGCTACACTTGGAAAGGAGTTTGCTGAGTCTATGCAGGCTGAATTTGAAATGAGCATGATGGGAGAACTCAAGTATTTCCTTGGGATTCAAATCAACCAAACTTCTGATGGAACCTATGTTCATCAAACGAAGTATGTGAAAGAACTTCTGAAGAAGTTTAATCTTTCTGAAAGCAAAGAAGCCAAAACTCCTATGCATCCAACATGTGTCCTAGGTAAGGATGAGGTAAGTAAGAAGGTAGATCAGAAGTTGTACAGAGGTATGATTGGATCTCTTCTATACCTAACTGCTTCTAGACCTGACATTCTCTTCAATGTTTGTTTGTGTCCTAGATTCCAATCAGATCCGAGAGAATCTCATTTAACTGCGGTTAAGAGAATTCTTAGGTATCTGAAAGGTACTACTAATGTTGGATTAGTTTACAGAAGATCCAAAGAATACAACTTAGTAGGATTCTGTGATGCTGACTATGCTGGAGATAGAATTGAAAGGAAGAGCACTTCTGGAAGTTGTCAATTTCCTGGAAGTCATCTGATCTCATGGTATAGCAAGAAGCAAGCTACAATTGCACTCTCAACAACAGAAGCAGAATATGTTGCTGCTGCTGGTTGTAGCACACAAATGCTCTGGATGAGAAGTCAGCTAGAAGATTATCAAATATATGAGAGTAACATTCCTATCTTCTGTGATAATACTTCTGCTATATGTTTATCAAAGAATCCTATCTTACATTCAAAAGCTAAACATATTGGGATTAAACATCATTTCATACGGGACTATGTTTAGAAGGGTGTTATATCTTTAAACTTTGTGGATACAGACCATCAATGGGCTGATATCTTTACAAAACCCCTTGCTGAAGATAGGTTTAAGTTTATTCTGAAGAATATCAGTATGGATTTATGCCAAGAATGAGAAAATGAGAAGATCTTATGTATGAGTATCTTTTGAGATATGATTGGATTTTCCTCTTATAAGAAGTTCTGATTGTAATCAATTAGAAGTAGTGATTCGGTTATTACTAACGTTTCATTGTCCAAGCTGATTCAGAATCTCTTTAAAAGTAAAACAGCTGTAATTGGCTTTCCAGATGGTAAACACGTGTTCACTATTTCTGGACAAGCGTGCGTGCAGTTGAGGGGACGCCTACTTAGGTAACTGTGCTAATCACTTCTTTTGTCATTATTATCTCTCCTCACGTCACGTAACATTAAATGCTATCCATCATTTCAGTTTATTTCTTTTTCGTTTCATATTCCTCAAACGTTTCTTTTCCCTCTATTTATTTCTCTATCTCTGTGCATTCTTTGTCATCTTTGTTTGCTCTCTCTCTTTATATGCATCTTGCATAAACCCTATCTTATTTCATCTTCAAACTAGCATTCACCATGAATCAGTTTTCAAGTTCCTCTCAACTAGCATTCAACAGACAAGTGGTTACTCCTCTAAAAACTTGCTCCACTCCTCCATCAGAAATGGAAGTTTTGTCTAAATCTTCTATGGACGCTGGTGACTTGAGTGCTTATGGTTCCAAACCAAATGCGAAGACAAAGGCTCAATGGTGGTCAATCTATGTGAATAGAACGGTTGGAAGGGTTGATTGGTTCAAGGTTGAGAATCAAATCTCGGGGATTGCTGACATTGATTTCAAGACGGATCTTTCAAGAGACTCAGGAGTCCAAGAAGTCTCATGTCAGATCTCTTCTGAGATGCTGTTATCAACATTCATCCAAAGGAAGAAGACTTTCTTGAGATATTGGGTGGAGTTAAGCTTCATGTTCTTAACTTCTATGTTAAGAGAAAGTCCCGTTTGAGACATTAGCTCTCCTCCTGTGAACTGTCTCTCACTTCCTCCTTGGATTCATGCATTCTCCTTCCGTAGAACTTCTCGTCTGGACAGGCATGGAGAGTTTCAAGCTTTCATGGCTAGACAAACTGAGATAAACACAGGGATTCGTGATATGTTAGCACATATTTTGTCTAAGCTAGGGTCTTAGTCTTTTAGTCTTTTTAGTTTTGTTGCATCTGCTTTTCTGCATACATCTTTTGTAATTCTGTTTGATCAATCAATGAAAAGTTTAATTTTGTTTCTTTCCTTTGTCGTTTTCTACATCTGAGTCTTTTATTCTTTTTGATGTTATGACAAAAAGGGGGAGAAAATATATGATAAATGATCTAATTAATATTATCAGTTACCGGTTAAAAAGGCCCCACATCACTAACAGAACTTGCAAAGTTCTATGCTTTAAGTTGTGTTGTTGCAGGAACTGAAGATTCTTTTAAAAGATCAACATAAGAAGCAACAAGATGAGGAAACGCAATTCTATAGAGAATCAAGCTCTTGGATTCTTGAAGCAGGCTGAGTGCTATGAAGCTTCAGGATCAGAAGCAAGAAGGAAGAATGTTCAGATATTCTGATGATAGAATATGCTCTGAAACATACTCTATGTTCTGACTCTTTCATGCTGACTTTTGTCGTTTAGTTTTGTTCTGTAACATTTCAGGATGTAGAGATGCTATGATGATGCTCTGGTACATTCAACAATGTTCTGATACAATCTAGCATGAAGTGATGAAAGAAGAAATTCAAGCTCTAAAGCTGTCCTAATGGAAGAAGAAGTCAGAAGCTGTGAATGTTCCGAAGATCAAAGAAATTCAAGTTCTGAAGCTGTCCGATGGAAGCAGAAATCAGAAGCTGTGAATGTTCTGAAGATAAAAGAAATTCAAGTTCTGAAGCTGTCCGATGGAAGCAGAAATCAGAAGCTGTGAATGTTTTGAGGATCTAAAGAAATTAAAAGTTCTGAAGCTGTCCTATGGAAGCAAAAATCAGAAGTCATGAATGTTCTGAAGATCAAGCATATGTGAACGTCTCTACTGAAATACTCAGGGAAGTCTTTTATTTATAAAATTCTTCTAGTATTAATTTCAGGGGGAGATTATTCATCTCAGGGGGAGATTGTTAATCTTAGGGGGAGACATATTCACATGCTTATGCTATAGATTTGTAACTGTCTTTAGCTATCTACTCTTTCTGATCGCAAATTCATATCATTTATATATGCTTTTGTCATCATCAAAAAGGGGGAGATTGTTAGAACAAGATTTGTTCTGATCAATATTCTTAGTTTTGATGATAACAAGGATATGAATTTTGTGTGAGATAATGTGGTACTCTAATACATTGCAATTTCCCTTTCAGGAAATATATAAAGAGTATGCACAAATCAGCGCTCAGAAGCTTTGACTCAGAAGGTTCAGCATGCAACATCAGAACATGGTCTGGCAAGACATCAGAAGATGGTCAAGGCAGAATCAGAACATGGGTCTATGAATGCATCAGAAGAACTTGAGTTCAGAAGCAGAAGCACTGAAGTCCTCATGGTATCACGCTCAGAAGCACTTCAAGGTCAGAAGACAAGAAGATGCTCTGCACCAAGCTGTTTAACTCTGATGATATTCAACCGTTGTAAACACAAACATCAGATCAGAAGCAAGTACAAGATGGAAGGCTACGCTGACTGACAAAAGGAACGTTAGAAGCTATTAAAGGCAACGTCAGTAGACACAGCATGAACAAGGCTCGAGGTAGTTGACAAAAGCGTGAAACATTAAATGCAATGCTGTACGGAATACACAAAGCATTAAATGCTCCCAATGGTCATCTTCTCAAGTGCCTATAAGTATGAAGTTCTGATGAGAAGCAAGGTTACCAATTCTTAACGAACTTATTCTAAAAACATGCTGAAACGCTGTTCAACTCAAAGCTCAGAAACTTCATCTTCATCAAAGCTCACTACATTGTTGTTGTAATATATTAGTGAGATTAAGCTTAAACGTTAAGAGAAATATCACTGTTGTGATTATAGCTTTTCAGAAGCAATTTGTAATACTCTTATTTGATTACATTAATTTGTAAGTAACTAGAGTGATCAAGTGTTGATCAGGATACTCTAGGAAGTCTTAGCTTGTGTCTAAGCAGTTGTAATTAGAGTGATCACGTGGTGGTCAGGATACTCTAAGAAAGTCTTAGCTTGTGTCTAATCATTTGTTCCTAGATTGATCAGATTGTGATCAGGATACTCTAGAAGACTTAGTCGTGGGCTAAGTGGAAAACCATTGTAATCTGTTGAGATTAGTGGATTAAATCCTCAGGTGAGGTAAATCACTCCGTGGGGATGGACTGGAGTAGTTTAGTTAACAACGAACCAGGATAAAAATAACTGTGCAAATTGTTTTTATTGTTTAAGTTTTTAGACTACACTTATTCGAACCCCCCTTTCTAAGTGTTTTTCTATCCTTCAAAATTAACTATTAAAAGATTGATTTTTTATCATGTTTTTTGGAGGTTGACCCTTTCCAGGGGTTTTGACTCTTGTAGGGAACTTATCTTTTAAGAGGAATAAGTCTTTGGATTTGAATGAGTGATTTTGGAGGCTGACCCTTTCCAGGGGTTTTTATTAAAATGAAGGAATGTGTGGAGGCTAACCCTTTCCAGGGGTTTTTATTAAAATGAAAGAATGTGTGGAGGCTAACCCTTTCCAGGGGTTTTATTAAAATGAAAGAATGTGTGGAGGCTAACCCTTTCCAGGGGTTTTTAAAATGAATGGCAGAAAGATTATCTAATGGAGACTTCTTGTTTTAAAGCCCAAGATTAAGGCTGACTCTTGCTGGTGATGAGCAAACATAGATCCTAGACTCTGCTAAGGGAGATTGATGAAGATAAGGGTGTCAGAGACTGTCCATGTCTCTCATTCCAAAAAGTGCACTCAATATGAAATTGAGACAATCTTAGCTTGTTTAAAGTCTGGTTTAAAGAATGGAAGAAACTCACCAGGATAGGCTAAAAGGTAACTAAAGACCTGTTCCTATGTTTATAAGAAACCTGATGGGTCCTTGTATACAAGCTCAAGAGGAAGCTGGAAATGCTTTTAAGAAGCCTGTGGGTCCTTGTACAAAGCCCAAGAGGAGGCTAATCGAGGGTCATCGAGGGTCCTTGTTATAGCACAAGAGAAAGCTAGGTGGTTTTGAACTTATTTTGGCTCTGAGCAAATGGGTAAGAGGTTTCACAGGGAATAATTCCTCTTTGGGTGGATGTGCCCTATTCTGGGTTCTAAGGTTTTTGACAAGATGTTTCACCGGGAATAATTCATCTTGGGGGTTTGAACTACAGATCTCTAATTAGGAAAGAGCCTTCACCGGGAAGACATTCTCAATGCTAGGCCATATTCCTATAATATATATATATATATATATATATATATATATATATATATATATATATATATATATATATATATATATATATAGTTTAACTGTCCTAGGGTTTACACTCAAACGTAGTTCTAATATATAAACAGTTCTATATTTGACAGTAATTTAAATAAAAACTGTAAATTGAAAGCTTGAAAAGCCTAACCTGGATGGAGTGGAGGCCTTTGAAGAAGTATGTACAAAGCCTCAATAGCAATTTTTGTTATTTTGTTGATAACAGTTGAATATTTATTATAAACAGTTAAAGGTTTTGAAAACAGAAGAAGTGAAGATGGACAAAGGTCACATAGGTATCTGAAGAGTTTCACCGGGAATAATGCCCTTCAAATACCAGAAGAATGTTTTGAAAACAAAAAGGAGATTTTGTAAATAAAGTTTTTGAAAACAAACTATAAAAAGAAAGAAAGTGTTGCGTCTTACACTCTATTAGAGGCCCATTGAAAATGAATGACTGTTTATGAGAAACAATTGGAAAATGATTGCAATGATATAAGGTTTTGTTGTTTGAAAACCTTAATCATTTGTTTAATCGGAGACTGAAAACAGTTTTGAATATCGACAAAAAGTCACTTAATTAAGGTAAAGATGAAATCTATACCTAGTTAAGACCTAAATAATTAGGGTTTTATCATAAGATTATTTACAAAATAATTAGGTTAAAACAAAATGAAGATATATATTTTCAAAGTATTTAAGAAAACACTTAAAACATACTATTTTAAACCTAATAAAAATATATGAAATAAATAATATTTTTATGATTTTTTTGATTATTCACAAAATAGATATATTAAATGACAAGTGTGTAAAAAATGAAATTAAAATGAATTAATTTGATAGGTTAAATAATTGTTTAAAGTTGTAAAGAAAACAAATGGAAAAAAGTGATAAAAAATACGGTTTTGTCACTACCAAGGCTTGAACCCACGCTCCCATGGTCACCACACAAAACAAAGCCAACTGAGCTACACGCTCAGTGTGACTAAAGAGGGATTCCAATTGGTTATATGTGAAACACGCGCGTTAAAATGAAAAATAAAAACAAAAGGTCTGAGGGGGGGATCGAACCCCAGACCTAAGGCATGAGAAAGTGAGAGGCGCTTGTAACCAAGTGAGCTGAACGTTTTAGTCGTTCAAAACACGCTTCCAATTGATTATATTTTAAACTTGCTTCTGAGAATTCAAAAACGCGCGCAAAGCAACTTCATCTTCAACCTCACGATTTCAATTTCTGGAAATCCTATCTCCCTCAATTCTCAACTAAATTCAAAGATGTAAAGATGGATTTTGCTCGTTCTTGGACGAGGATCATGATGGTGTCCTTTAATTTCATTTATTCTAAGTGTAACATAAAATTTGCAAGCATGAACACTAAGAACCCTAAAACTGAAATTAAACATGAAATACTATATATGCATGATTTGATGCAATTGATTGAGGGATAATGATCTATGAAGGTGCAGAAACCAACTGGTAACTTCATTTTAAATTTATCATGCGTGAATCATAGAGTTTGAAGCTTTTGAAACTTACCTGAAAAATGAAGATTTGGCTCTGATCAAAGTGTGTTGCAGAGTTGATGCAACGATCCAGATAGCTTCAGTGATCCTCCTGGAAGGTGTTGAGATGCTTAACTTGGACTGAAAGTGCCCATAACCTCTTGCTCGACCCCAACTGCAACAGCTCCAAGTGAGAGGTGAAGATGATGATCCCCCACGTACAGAAGTGTTCTAGAGGTTTGGATCACCTCTAAATGACTCCCCTAAGGTGTTTGAATAATTAATTCCAAAGGAAGAGCTCTGGTTTGAAGAATCCGAGTCTTCTTGTCAAAGAACCTTTGAAAACCTTAAGTATGAAGAAAGAAGAGAGAAAGCAAGAATTCTGTTGCTTTGGTGTCTTTTCTAAATGAGAAAGACCCCTCTATTTATAGGCAAATGGTTCAGAGCAAATGAACATAGCAAGCTTGCTTAGTGAAGTGAGTTTGGTTTCTTAGCCATGAAGAAATTTTGAAAATATCCCAAATGCAATGATGCATTTTCGGGCTAGCTTCCCCAACCATTGATCTTGTATGATCTTAGGGAACATTTCTGATGCAGAGGAGAGTTCTAATTGGCTTAGAGCAAGATTCCTTGATGATTCACCATTTGCCATAAATTCAAAAATGCAATCATTACATAATCACATATTTTGGTTTTGGAATATTCTCTTCAAATATTTGTGTAATGATGCAAATGATCCTCTCTTATCCTTGTAATGTTTCTGAGTTTTAGAGGTATCAATTAGTGTAAACACTTGCACAAAATTGCCAATTTCAAACTTATGCATGACCTATAGTTTCACTTCAAATGCCTAACTTTGATCAATCATATCTCTTAGCTCAAAATGAATTTGGAGAAGGTTGAGCATAGTTTGGAAAGCCCTTAATATGTACTTTGATTCATTATTTTGGTGTTTGCCCAAATTCTTTAGGGAAATTAGTGAAAAAGTCCCATAAAGTTTGAAGAAAACTAGGGTTTTCTTGCATTTTTTGTGAAGGCAGCCACTTTGAAGCTCCATAACTCTTCAATGGTTGATTTTTAGCCAAAACATTATATGTGTCAAAGTTGTTTATTGGATCAAAATCTACAACTTTCATGTTGGAAGTTTTTTTCAGTTTGTAGGTGAAATTTTGAGAAAATCCCTTCCAAAGTTTGGCAAAAATCACTTGAAAACACTTAGAAAATATTCTAAGTATGAAAAGTCAAACTTTTGACTTTTGATTCTTTGATTGATTTTCTTGATTTTCCTTGATCAAATGACTTCAAATATCATATATTGATGATTTAAAACTTCAAAAGTCATGGTTGACCAATATTTCCAAAAAGTCAAAGGTGATCCTGTGCAGTTGACTTTTTCATGTGAAGTGAATTCTTGGACTTTTGTGATGAATCAAAATATCCTCTTCAAATGAGTGATGTGAATGGATTATATTGAGGTAATAGGAGCTCTTGATTCATGCTTTGAGTTTTAGATCCATGTCCTGATTAAAAGTCAACTATCTTGGTGAATTAGGTCAAAAACCCTAATTGTCGACCAGATGAAATTGATGACTGTGGATCTTGGCTTGGAGTGTAATGCCCAATGGATATTGTCATATGAGCTATTTGAAGATGATTGATGCCTTTGAGTGATCCCTTGGAGTTTTCTAGGGTTTCCCAAATGTGATCCCTGATTTTAGTCCTTGATGGGGCTCAAAACCCTAGACTGGGTATCAGATGAACAAGTGACTGCTCTGAGTATCTATTTTGTCTTTGATGAAAAGTCTAAAAGATATGGCATCTCAGGGGGTCAAAAATTAGGGTATGACAGATGCCCCTAGTTAAGTTTCTTTCATCTGGAGGGAGAGAGATTAAGATCTCGATTGCTTCAGAGTGAAAGAGACTTAAATACCAAAGAATGCCCGAATTTTTGGGCGTTCCTGAGATGTTGCAATGATGAAAATCTTTGTATGACTTGATCCCGTTGTCGCACTTGGCGGGGGATAGGGAGACAAACTCCTGTAGAAATATGTAATGTGGATTCGGGTGAATGGTTGGCAAAATAACATGCACAAACCATCTTCTTTAACTAAGCGCCGATACTTAGAAAAAGGTAAGAAACCTCCCCTCGTTTCGGATGTCCATATCTCGAAACTGGTCTCAGTTGTGATAACCTCCCCTCAATCCGGATGTTTGTATCTCGGAACTGGTCTCAGTTATAATGACGATAAACAACCTCCCCTCGTTTCGGATGTGCATATCCTGAAACTGGTCTCAGTTGTATTTGGACAATATCTCAGATAAAGAGAAAATTTCCAAAGGTTTGTTTCCTCACCAAACTTCTCATCAGCACTTGGAGATGAGACGCCATTTGATGGTAATAAAGAAACTTCACCATCTCTCCTTTCGACTTGACGTCTTTGAAAGAATGTCATACGGCCTCATGATCTTTTGAGGGGCTAATGACTTTGCTTGAAAGCAGACGAACTGTTTTCGGGGTGAAAACCACCAGTCGTCGACTTATGCCGGGGAATCAACAAACTGTTTTCCTAAGAGGAAAACCGCCATTTGTCGATCTCTTGAGTATTTAACAGACAAACTGTCTTTCTTTGGGGAAAGACTGCCATTTGCCAATTGCTAGGGGAACAAACTGTCTTCTGCTGAAAGAGACTACCATTTGCTGACTCCGCTGGGGATCATTTGTCGATCCGCTGGGGTGGAAACGAGTCGTTTTCCGAGATAGAAAACTGTCGTTTATCGACTCGTGCTGAGGAATCTGAACTATCTTCTTTGAAGAAGATTATCATTTACTGACTCCGCTGAGGATTTGTTGAAGCATCCTCCTGAGAAAACTTGTCGCTTGTCAACTTTGCCGGAGAATCAGAGTTATTTTCCTGATGAAAACTGTCATTTATTGACCTTGCTGGGTATATGCAACGACTCTGTGAGGAAGGAAAATGCGAAACAATTTCATCTTGTCGAGTGTCGCTCTGCGGGAGAATCTCGGTCGGGGAATTCCAAAAGTGAACAAACTATCTCTTTGAAGGAGATTGCCATTTGTTGACCAGCTCGGGGAGACCCTTGTGTACGAAACATCGTCTCGAAGAGGAAAGTTCCTCCATAACTTGCAGGGGAAACTTGAATACATGCCTTAATGACTTGGGCACTAACTAGACTATGCAATTATGATGTATGCATGAAAATCATGATAATTATAAAATGTAAAGTGAATGTGAATAGAATTGTCGCGGATGTGAAATCCTTATGATACGACTTGAATTTTGTTGATCAAAAGATGTCTTCTTCTTGAGAGACGTACTCCATTGGGGATATCTAATTATCAGTTGCCCGTTGTTTTGAAGTGAGTGACATGATTTTATGTGAAGATCCGACATCGGGAGATGTTCGCAAAGCGACCTCATGGGGAAATCTGGGTTCCCGGAGTCTCAACCGTTCTTGGAGCAACTGTTTGCATTCTTCCTATTGTTTGTAAACCTTAGAAAGAAATTTCACCTTTATTTTTGCAAGTAAATTCATTTTATTTTATGAAAACATTTGTTTTAAGAGAATGACTGTTTAAACCTAAAACGCATTTCAAGAAACTGAAATAAGACTCAATTGCAAAGAAAGGCACAAGGCTCAAATTATAATTTATGGAATGGTAATCAGCCAAATGCTTGATTCCATGGAGTATTTACAAAGTTGGAAATTGGTAATTTTCGGGAAAAGGGCTACGATGAATCGTGACTGTTAGAACAAGATTTGTTCTGATCAATATTCTTAGTTTTGATGATAACAAGGATATGAATTTTGTGTGAGATAATGTGGTACTCTATTACATTGCAATTTCCTTTTCAGGAAATATATAAAGAGTATGCACAAATCAGCGCTCAGAAGCTTTGACTCAGAAGGTTCAGCATGCAACATCAGAACATGGTCTGGCAAGACATCAGAAGATGGTCAAGGCAGAATCAGAACATGGGTCTATGGAAGCATCAGAAGAACTTCAGTTCAGAAGCAGAAGCACTGAAGTTCTCATGGTATCACGCTCAGAAGCACTTCGAGGTCAGAAGACAAGAAGATGCTTTTGCACAAAGCTGTTTGACTCTGATGATATTCAAACGTTATATACACAAACATCAGATCAGAAGAAAGTACAGGTGACAGGCTACGCTGACTGACAAAAGGAACGTTGGAAGCTATTAAAGGCAACGTCAATAGACACAGCGTGAACAAGGCTCGAGGTAGTTGACAATAGCGTGAAACATTAAATGCAATGCTGTACGGAACACGCAAAGCATTAAATGCTCCCAACGGTCATCTTCTCAAGTGCCTATAAATATGAAGTTCTGATGAGAAGCAAGGTTACCAATTCTGAACGAATCAACGACAAATTCTGAACGAACCTATTCTGAATAACTTGCTGAAACGCTGTTCAACTCAAAGCTCAGAAACTTCATCTTCATCAAAGCTCACTACATTGCTGTTGTAATATATTAGTGAGATTAAGCTTAAACGTTAAGAGAAATATCACTGTTGTGATTATAGCTTTTCAGAAGCATTTGTAATACTCTTAGAATTGATTACATTAATTTGTAAGTAACTAGAGTGATCAAGTGTTGATCAGGATACTCTAGGAAGTCTTAGCTTGTGTCTAAGCAGTTGTAATTAGAGTGATCGCGTGGTGGTCAGGATACTCTAAGAAAGTCTTAGCTTGTGTCTAAGCATTTGTTCCTAGAGTGATCAGGTTGTGATCAGGATACTCTAGTAGACTTAGTCGTGGGCTAAGTGGAAAACCATTGTAATCTGTTGCGATTAGTGGATTAAATCCTCAGGTGAGGTAAATCACTCTGTGGGGGTGGACTGGAGTAGTTTAGTTAACAACGAACCAGGATAAAAATATCTGTGCAATTTGTTTTTATCGTTCAAGTTTTTAGACTACACTTATTCAAAACCCCCCTTTCTAAGTGTTTTTCTATCCTTCAATTGGCATCAGAGTGCGGTTCTAAGGTGCAAGCACTTAACCGTGTTTAGAAAAGATTCAGGAAGAGAAAAACGCTTCAGTATAAGATGGCTGGTGAAATTCCAACAAATTCACCTGCATCTACATCTGGCTCTGCTGAGCAATATAATGTTAACAATGGTTATACTAGACCACCAGTATTTGATGGTGAAAACTTTGAATACTGGAAAGATAAACTGGAAAGTTACTTTCTTGGTCTAGATGGTGAACTATGGGATCTTCTGATGGATGGTTACAAACATCCAGTGAAAGCTAGTGGCGTAAGGCTTACCAGGCAAGAAATGGATGATGATCAGAAGAAGCTTTTCAAGAATCATCATAAATGTAGGACTGTTTTGCTGAATGCTATCTCTCATGCTGAGTATGAGAAGATATCTTACAGGGAAACTGCCTATGATATATATGAGTCATTAAAAATGACCCGTGAGGGAAATGCTCAAGTTAAGGAGACTAAAGCTCTTGCTCTAATCAAGAAATATGAAGCCTTCAAGATGGAGGATGATGAAAACATTGAGAAGATGTTCTCAAGATTTCAAACACTAACTGCTGGATTAAGAGTTCTGGATAAAGGCTACACCAAGGCTGATCATGTAAAGAAGATTATCAGAAGCTTACCCAGAAGATGGGGTCCAATGGTGACTGCATTCAAGATTGCCAAGAATCGGAATGAAGTTTCTTTGGAAGAGCTTATCAGTGCCTTGAGAAGCCATGAAATAGAGCTGGATGCAAACGAGCCTCAGAAGAAAGGTAAGTCTATTGCATTAAAATCTAATGTTAAAAAATGCACTAACGCTTTTCAGGCTAGAGAAGAAGATCCTGAAGAATCAGAATCTGAAGAAGAAGATGAACTGTCCATGATCTCTAGAAGGGTAAACCAACTCTGGAAGAGCAAGCAAAGGAAGTTCAGAGGCTTCAGAAGTTCAAAGAGATTTGAACGTGGAGAATCTTCTGGTGACAAAAGATCTGACAAGAAGAAGGCTGTCTGCTATGAGTGCAATGAGCCTGGACATTACAAGAACGAGTGTCCAAAACTTCAGAAGGAGAATCCCAAAAAGAAGTTTCATAAGAAGAAAGGTCTTATGGAAACATGGGATGATTCAGAATCAGAATCAGAATCAGACTCTGAAGGAGAACAAGCCAACTTCGCGCTGATGGCTACAGAAGATGATGGATCAGAATTTACATCAGAATCAGATTCAGAAGAGGTATTTTCTGAACTATCTAGAGAAGAGTTAGTTTCCAGTTTAACAGAACTTCTGGAACTCAAGGCTCATCTTAGTATCAAATACAAAAAGCTAAAGAAGCAGTTTGAATTTGAAACTAAGAAGCTGGAAGTGGAAAACTCTGAACTGAAGGAAAAAGTTTTAAATCTATCCAGAGATAGTGGATCTCCTTCTGAAACAGAAAAATCCATTCCTAGCATGAATCATATTCTGAAAGAATATGACTCGAGCTTCAGAAAGTTCTTATCTAGAAGTATTGGCAGAAGTCATCTTGCTTCTATGATATATGGTGTTTCTGGAAACAGAAGGTTTGGTTTTGGCTATGAGGGTGATACCTCACATAAATTTGAACCTGTTGATGATCTGAAGATCACATACAAGCCATTGTATGATCAGTTCAAATATGGCCATGCTCATGATATTAGGCTCACTTCACATGCACAGAAGTTTAACACTGTTCACACCAAGAAGCATGTGACACATCCTAAGAAATATCATGCTGACAAACCTAAAGAATATCATGCTGTTCCTCCTGTTAAATATTTTGCTAAACCCAAGTTCAATTAGAACTTGAGGAGAACTAACAAGAAAGGACCCAAGAAATTGTGGGTACCTAAGGAGAAGATAATTTCTGTTGCAGATATCCTTGGCGGCAAAGAGGACAAAAAGCAAAATGTCATGGTACCTGGACTCTGGGTGCTCGCGACACATGACGGGAAGAAGGTCTACATTCCAAGACCTGGTGCTTAAACCAGGTGGAGAAGTCAAGTTTGGAGGAGATCAGAAGGGCAAAATCATTGGCTCTGGAACCATAAGTCTTGGTTACTCTCCTTCCATAACTAATGTACTTCTTGTAGAAGGATTAATGCATAACTTATTATCCATAAGTCAATTAAGTGACAATGGTTATGATATAATCTTTAATCAAAAGTCTTGCAAGGCTGTAAGTCAGAAGGATGGCTCAATCCTATTTACAGGCAAGAGAAAGAACAACATTTATAAGACAGATCTTCAGGATCTTAAGAATTAGAAGGTGACTTGTCTTATGTCTGTTTCTGAAGAGAAATGGGTCTGGCACAGAAGATTAGGACATGCTAGTTTGAGAAAGATTTCTCAGATTAACAAGCTAAATCTTGTCAGAGGACTCCCTAATCTGAAATACAAATCAGATGCTCTTTGTGAAGCATGTCAGAAGGGCAAGTTCTCCAGACCTGCATTCAAGTCTAAGAATGTTGTTTCTTCCTCAAGGTCGTTAGAACTCTTGCACATTGATCTGTTTGGCCCAGTCAAAACAGCATCTGTCAGAGGGAAGAAATATGGATTAGTCATCGTTGATGATTATAGCCGCTGGACATGGGTAAAGTTCTTAAAACACAAGGATGAGTCTCATTCAGTGTTCTTTGAATTCTGCACTCAGATCCAATCTGAGAAAGAGTGTAAAATCATAAAGGTTAGAAGTGATCATGGTGGCGAATAATTTGAGAACAAATTCTTTGAGGAGTTCTTCAAAGAAAATGGTATTGCCCATGATTTCTCTTGTCCTAGAACTCCACAACAAAATGGAGTTGTAGAGCGAAAGAATAGGACTCTACAAGAAATGGCCAGAACCATGATCAATGAAACCAATATGGCTAAGCATTTCTGGGCAGAAGCAATAAACACTGCGTGTTATATTCAGAATAGAATCTCTATCAGACCTATTCTAAATAAGACTCCTTATGAATTGTGGAAGAACAGAAAGCCCAACATTTCATATTTCCATCCTTTTGGATGTGTATGTTTTATTCTGAATACTAAAGATCATCTTGGTAAGTTTGATTCTAAAGCACAAAAGTGTTTCCTTCTTGGATATTCTGAACGCTCTAAAGGCTACAGAGTATACAATACTGAAACATTGATTGTAGAAGAATCAATCAATATCAGGTTTGATGATAAGCTTGGTCTTGAAAAACCAAAGCAGTTTGAGAATTTTGCAGATTTTGATATTGAAATATCAGAAGCAGTAGAACCAAGAAGCAAAGCTGCAGAAGCTGATAGTCTCAGAAGCAATGGATCAGAAGATCAAGTTGCTGCATCTTTAGAGAATATCAGGATTTCTGAAGAGCCAACAGTCAGAAGATCACTTAGACTTGCTTCAGCTCATTCAAAAGATGTGATCCTTGGGAAGAAAGATGATCCTATCAGAACAAGATCATTCCTTAAGAATGACAATCAGAAGCAGTGATCAGATTCTGAAGGCGTAAAGTCTTTCAGAAAAATACAGCTGTCATCTACTTTCTGATGATGAACACGTGTCTATACGATTGGTACAAAGCGTGTAGTTGAAAAGACGCCGATCTAGGTAACTGTGTTAAATCATTTCATTTACCGTGTTCTCTCTCCTAATGTCATTTCTCATTAATTGCATAATGATTTCGTTATTTTCAAATCATTTAAATAACCCGCTTCACCTTCATTCCTTCCTTTCTCTCTCTCTCTCTCTCTCTCTCTCTCTCTCTCTTGTGCATCCCTTTCGTTGCATCTGTTTTTTTCCAACCCTAGTTTTTGATTTGATCTCAAAGCATAATCATCATGAACTCATCTTCATGTTCATCAAATTCAAAAGAAAGACTCACTTCTACACAAATCCTTCTACGCAAATATGAGTATGCTCCATTGAAAACATGCTTAATACCCACGGAAGAACTGGAAGTTCTATGTGAATCTGCTGTGGACATCAACAACCTAAAAGCAAATGGCTTTAAGTGTGATGCAAGAATATTTGAGCAAGGATGGTCTAAATATCTTGATAGATTGGTTGGTCCAATTTATCCTGAACTTGTGAAGGATTTCTGGGTACATGCAACGGTTACTCCAACTGCCATCATTTCATTCGTGCTAGGGCATGACGTGGTTATCACTGAAAAACTCATCAGGAAGCTGTACAATCTGAATGATGAAGAAGGTTGGGCTGGTCTTCAACCTGCAACAGTTGACTGTTCTAAAGTTGAACAACAAATCTCTCTGGCTTTTGGAATTGATTCTCATAACACGGGCACCTTAAGGCCGTTTTATCAAGTATGGGCTGAGATTATTCCGGGTTCTCTTCACCATAGAAAGAAGATGCTCTCCTCCTCCTACATCATTCCGGATCACAAGTATACTCTTTTCTGCATTGGCAGAAAGATAGAGATCAACATCTCTCATATTCTGTTTGAGAATCTGAAGACTTCTATTTGTGAGTCAAGAGAAGATGAAAGGGCAAAGTACCCTCATATTTCAAGAAAGACTATTCCCTTCGGAAGAATGATTTCAGACATTCTGATTGAAAGCAAAGTGCTAGTCTCCATCAGAAAACTCAATGCGTCCCATTTTCTTGGAGTAGTTCAAGGTCCCATCTTCAATAGTGTGGATTTGTTCAGAATGGAACTCATTCAAAATATACCTTCTATGTGCACAAGCTTTCCTGACATCCTGTCAAGAAAAGTTGCTGTTGAAGGTTTTGCCTCTACGTTTCATAAAGAACTGCATCAGGTTGTCAAGCTTTACCTGGAAGATTGTGTTAGGAAGCAATCAGATATTGATCCTGCTTGGATCCGTGGCAGAGTACTTCCGTCCAAAGCTGATCTTCTGAAGAAGGATCAGAAGGAACAAAAGGCTAGGCTAAAAAGAAAGTCCCGAGAAGATGAGGTTATGAAAGCCAAGAATTTGAGGGTTACCTATGATCCTGACAAGGTGGACTCTGAAGAACGAAGGGAGAAAAGGATCAGAGACTCCTTTCACAGAACCAGATCTTCACATGCTTCTTCTGAACACATCTCCAGGCAAGTTTTTACTCCACCTCCTTCTGTCCCTAAACCATCTCTCCAATCACCTCGATCTGAACCAAAAGTAAACTTCACTTTACCAAATCCTTCTCCATCATCTTTTTCCTCTCCCATTCTAAACCCCACACCTCTAAGTATTCTTCCCCCAACTCCTTCTGATAAATCTTTCTCACCAATTCCCTTTACAAATATTCCATCCTCATCAATCATTCTCTCAGATATCCCTTCTTCCTCATCCACTGCACCTCCACCTTCTATATCCCATCCCTTACTTACCAGAAAATCCAAACCCTACTGTCTTCTCTACCCTGACTACAAATTCACTTTCAATCCGCCTGAACCTGAACCCTATACCTACTTGGAACTATTCAGACATGAGGTGATTAGCAGTCTAGACCTTCTGAAGGATGCCTTTCTAAATGGTCTGGATGATGTTTCTACAAGAAATCTTTGGAAAAGATTTCGCAAGGATTTTCAAGTAGAAGCAATGGGAGTACAGAAAAGACTAGTGGCTGCTGCCCCTGGTTACCCTGGTTACCTTCTGGAGGGTGATAATGGTATATACTACCATCCTCTCAAAAATTGTGTTGCTGCTGAGGAGAAGCAGTTTGTGGATGAATTGGAAGAAGCAAGACTGGCTGCTGCATTGGAAGCTAACCCTTGCAGGAGATTGTGGTTTGGAGACCTCAATATCCTGTTCTGCTCGGAGACTTAAAGACTCTCTTTGACTTTCTGAGGGAAAACCCTTCTAAGGAAGACCCAAGCTTGGTCATTCCAGAAGTTGTTGACCCACCAGAAGTTGAAGGTCCTTCTGCCCCTAGGAATCTAGCTGCCATTCTTCAGGCACTTGAGAATGGAGATTCTGAGATTCTGGCTGCAGATTATGGAGATGCTTCTATGCAAGAAGCAAATGCAGGAGATCATGTTGCTGAAACAGTTCCTGCTGAGGAAAATCCTGCAAATGATTTATCAATGGAAGGCAGATCGCAATGCCATCCCTGTGGATAGAAGCTGTGAAGCTTCTTCTGATGAACCTTCCCGTCTTGAAAGGACTCTGGAAGTTATTCAGAAGAACCAGGATGAGCAAATCTCAGTCAATGCTGAGTTTAGAGCTTTCATGGAGAGGCAAAATGAATACAACAATGGGATTCAAGAGATGCTGGCCAAGATCTTGTCGAAGCTAGGGTCATCTTAGATTGAATCTTAGTTGTTTTGTTTCTCATTTTTTGCTTTGCTGCATCTGTTTTGTGCATCTTTTTCTTGCTTATCTCCTTGTACTTCTGTACTTCTGTCTTTTTGAGCTTAAATGAAAACTAGCTTTTTCTTCCATGTGTTTCTTTTTGTTTTTTCATCTGAATCTTTTATGTTTTTGATGTTATGACAAAAAGGGGGAGAAATATGTGATAAATGATTTAATTTAATCAGTTGCATTACTAACAGAACTTGCAAAGTTCTATGCTTTAAGTTGTGTTGTTGCAGGAATTGAAGATTCTCTTTACAAGATCAACATAAGAAGCAACAAGATGAATCAAGTTCTTGGATTCTTGAAGCAAGCTGAGTGCTATGAAGCTTCAGAATCAGAAGCAAGAAGGAAGAATGTTCAGATATTCTAATGATAGAATATGCTCTAAAACATTTTGTCTATTTGTTCTGACACATTCTATATGGCTCTGATACATATTATGTGTTCTGAAACATATTCTATGTTCTGACTCATTCATGCTGACTTTTGTCGTTTAGTTTTGTTCTGTAACATTTAAGGATGTAGAGATGCTCTGATGATGCTCTGGTACATTCAACAATGTTCTGATACAATCTAGCATGAAGTGATGTAAGAAGAAATTCAAGCTCTGAAGCTGTCCCAATGGAAGCAAGAATCAGAAGCTGTGGATGTTCTGAAGATCTAAAGAAATTCAAGTTCTGAAGCTGTCTGATGGAAGCAGAAGTCAGAAGCTGGGAATGTTCTGAAGATCAAAGAAATTCAAGTTCTGAAGCTGTCCGATGGAAGCAGAAGTCAGAAGCTGTGAATGTTCTGTGGATCTAAAGAAATTCAATGTTCTGAAGCTGTCCGATGGAAACAGAAATCAGAAGCTGTGAATGTTCTGTGGATCTAAAGAAATTCAATGTTCTGAAGCTGTCCTATGGAAGCAGAAATCAGAAGTCATGAATGTTCTGTAGATCAAGCACTGTGAACGTCTCTACTGAAATACTCAGGGAAGTCTTTTATTATTAAAATTCTTCTAATATTAATTTCAGGGGGAGATTATTCATCTGAGGGGAAGATTGTTAATCTCAGGGGGAGACATATTCACATGCTTATGCTATAGCTGTGTAAATTGTCTTTAGCTGTCTGCTCTTTCTGATCGCAAATTCATATCATTTATATATGTTTTTGTCATCATCAAAAAGGGGGAGATTGTTAGAACAAGATTTGTTCTGATCAATATTCTTAGTTTTGATGATAACAAGGATATGAATTTTGTGTGAGATAATGTGGTACTCTAATACATTGCAATTTCCTTTTCAGGAAATATATAAAGAGTATGCACAAATCAGCGCTCATAAGCTTTGACTCAGAAGGTTCAGCATGCAACATCAGAACATGGTCTGGCAAGACATCAGAAGATGGTCAAGACAGAATCAGAACATGGGTCTATGGAAGCATCAGAAGAACTTGAGTTCAGAAGCAGAAGCACTGAAGTTCTCATGGTATCACGCTCAAAAGCACTTCAAGGTCAGAAGACAAGAAGATGCTTTTGCACCAAGCTGTTTGACTCTGATGATATTCAAACGTTGTATACACAAACATCAGATCAGAAGAAAGTACAGGTGGCAGGCTACGCTGACTGACAAAAGGAACGTTGGAAGCTATTAAAGGCAACGTCAGTAGACACAGCGTGAACAAGGCTCGAGGTAGTTGACAAAAGCGTGAAACATTAAATGCAATGCTGTACGGAACACGCAAAGCATTAAATGCTCCCAACGGTCATCTTCTCAAGTGCCTATAAATATGAAGTTCTGATGAGAAGCAAGGTTACCAATTCTGAACGAATCAACGACGAATTCTGAACGAACCTATTCTGAATAACTTGCTGAAATGCTGTTCAACTCAAAGCTCAGAAACTTCATCTTCATCAAAGCTCACTACATTGTTGTTGTAATATATTAGTCAGATTAAGCTTAAACATTAAGAGAAATATCACTGTTGTCATTATAGCTTTTCAGAAGCATTTGTAATACTCTTAGAAATGATTACATTAATTTGTAAGTAACTAGAGTGATCAGGTGTTGATCAGGATGCTCTAGGAAGTCTTAGCTTGTGTCTAAGCAGTTGTAATTAGAGTGATCACGTGGTGGTCAGGATACTCTAAGAAAGTCTTAGCTTGTGTCTAAGCATTTGTTCCTAGAGTGATCAGGTTGTGATCAGGATACTCTAGAAGACTTAGTCGTGGGATAAGTGGAAAACCATTGTAATCTGTTGCGATTAGTGGATTAAATCCTCAGGTGAGGTAAATCACTCCGTGGGGGTGGACTGGAGTAGTTTAGTTAACAACGAACCAGGATAAAAATATCTGTGCAATTTGTTTTTATCGTTCAAGTTTTTAGACTACACTTATTCAAACCCCCCCTTTCTAAGTGTTTTTCTATCCTTCAGTGACGACCGTTATCTTTCCCTTCCACTCTGAATTGCGCTGCATTCGTGCTTCGTAAAAGATGACCTACTGATGATGAATACTCCTCTATGGATTTCGAATGATCAAGTTTGTCCTGAACACAGTTACTTGCCATATATCCCTAACTTTTGCGTAAACTACCCCTTTCGGGTTTTAAGTCTACCGGGATTGATTATATATTTTTTATATCTCTAATTTTTGCCTGAATCGCCCTTTCGGGTTTTCGATTCACCGAGACGCTCTTTTTTGCCTAACCCGCTCTTTGCGAGTTTTCAACTTAGCGAGCTGTTCTTTTGTTTATTTAGGCGAAGTATTTCTTGACTGCGTCGACGTTCACAGGACGGGTTAATTCTTCTCCATCCATAGTCGTGAGAATTAAGGCTCCTCCTGAGAAAGCTCTCTTGACCACGTATGGGCCGTCATAATTGGGAGTCCATTTCCCTCTCGAATCTGTGAGAAAAGATTGAATCTTTTTGAGTACAAGGTCGCCTTCTTTGATTGTGCAAGGTCGAACATTTTGGTCGAAAGCTTTCTTCATTCTTTGTTGATATAGCTGTCCGTGGCATAAAGCTGTCATGCGCTTTTCTTCGATTCAGTTCGATTCATCGAATCTGCTTTGACACCACTCGGCTTCTGTTAATTTTTCCTCCATCAAGACTCTCATTGATGGGATTTCAACCTCTATAGGTAGGACTGCCTCCATGCCATATACAAGGGAGAAAGGAGTTGCTCCAGTCGAAGTTCGTACAGATGTACGGTAACCATGAAGAGCAAACGGGAGCATTTCATGCCAATCTTTGTAAGTGATGACCATCTTTTGAATGATTTTCTTGATGTTTTTGTTAGCTGCTTCCACAGCCCCATTCATCTTTGGTCTGTAAGGAGATGAGTTGTGATGTTCAATCTTGAATTCTTCACAAAGCTCCTTCATCATTTTGTTATTCAAATTTGACCCATTGTCAGTGATTATCCTGCTAGGAATGCCGTAGCGACAGATGATGTGATTCTTGATAAACCTGACGACAACTTGTCTTGTGACGTTTGCATATGAAGCAGCTTCAACCCACTTGGTGAAATTGTCTATGGCTACCAAGATGAAGCGATGTCCGTTGGACGCTTCCGGCTCGATCATTCCAATCATGTAGATTCCCCACATGGAGAAAGGCCAAGGGGAAGAGAGTATGTTGAGAAGAGATGGTGGCACGTGAATTCTATCAGCGTAGATCTGGCATTTGTGACACCTCTTTGCATACTGGTAGCAATCTGACTCCATCGTCAGCCAATAATATCCTGCTCTCAGTATTTTCCTTGCCAAGGTATGTCCATTGGTGTGAGTACCAAAGGAACCTTCATGTATCTCTCTCATGAGTGTTTCCGCTTCTTTCTTGTCAACGCATCTGAGCAGAACCATGTCGAAATTTCTCTTGTACAGAACATCTTCATTCAGGAAGAATCTGCCAGCAAACTTTCTCAAAGTTTTTCTATCTTTCTTTGATGCCCCAAGAGGGTACTCTTGTCTTTGAAGAAAGTTTTTGATGTCGTGATACCACGGTTTTTCGTCGATAATTGCGTCTACTGTGAACACATGAGCAGGCCTATCCAGGCGCATAACATCGATCTGAGGAATGTCATTCCAATGATTTATCCTAATCATGGAAGAGAGTGTGGCTAATGCATCAGCCAAGTTATTTTCTTCACGAGGAATGTGATGAAAATCTACCTTGTCGAAGAATGGTAACAATCTTCTTGCGTAGTCTTTGTAAGGGATTAGCCCTGGTTGGCGTGTTTCCCATTCTCCTTTGATTTGATTGATGACCAAAGCAGAATCTCCGTATACATCCACGTGTTTGATTCTTAGATCCACGGCTTCTTCGAGACCCATGATGCAAGCTTCATATTCGGCCTCATTGTTTGTGCATTTGAAAGTTAATCTGGCGGTAAATGGAATATGGGTACCCTGAGGTGTAACAATGGCTGTCCCAATTCCTCGTCCATAAGCATTGACAGCTCCGTCAAAGATTAAGCCCCACTGGGATCCTATCTCAGGTCCTTCGTCTGGTAGTGGCTCGTCGTAATCTTTCATCTTGAGGTACATGACGTCCTCGTCTGGAAAGTCAAAACTAGTTGATTCATGACCATTGAGCGGATCGTGAGCCAGGTGCTTAGCTAGGATGCTTCCTTTCACGGCTTTCTGTGCGTGATACTCAATGTCATATTCTGATAATAACATTTGCCAACGGGCAATTCTCCCGGTTAAAGCAGGCTTCTCAAAGATGTACTTGATCGGATCCATGTGAGAGATCAAACAAGTAGTATGTCAAATCATGTACTGGCGGAGACGCTTGGCAGCCCAGGCCAAAGCAAAACACGTCTTTTCGAGCATGGAGTAACGGGATTCACAGTCAGTGAATTTCTTGCTCAGGTAATAGATGGCATGCTCTTTTCTTTTCGTCTCGTCTAAGGACACAACCCATGGAATCTTCTAAGACGGTTAAGTAAATTATCAAAGGTCTTCCTTCCACTGGAGGATACAAAATGGGCGGTTCCAGCAGATATTCCTTAATGCTGTCGAACGCTTTCTGACAATCGTCTGTCCAGACGCAACTTTGATTTTTTCGTAGAAGTTTGAAAATTGGAGCACAAGTTGCAGTCATGAGATATATGAATCTCGAGATGTAATTCAGACGTCCAAGAAATCCTCTAACTTGTTTCTCGGTTCTGGGTGAAGGAATTTCTTGAATTGCCTTGACTTTGTCTAGATCCACTTCAATTCCTCGTTTGCTGACGATGAAACCAAGGAGTTTCCTCGAGTAGACACCAAAGGTACACTTGTTGGGATTCAGGAGAAGCTGAAACTTTCGTAAGCGTTGAAATAATTTTGTCACATTCTGTATGTGATCTTCCTCATTCTCTGACTTGGCAATCATGTCATCCATATAGACTTCCACTTCCTTATGCATCATGTCGTGGAAAAGTGTAGTCATGGCTCTTTGATAAGTTTCCCCTGCGTTTTTAGTCCAAAAGGCATAACACGGTAGCAGAATGTGCCCCAGGGGGTAATGAAAGCTGTTTTCACATGGTAATAGACGATGATCCTTGAATGGAAATAGACGTAGAATACGTTGATCCTTAATTGGAAACACACGTGGTGGCTTTGATCTTGTCCAGATCAGAAGCGTGGCTTGGATTCTAGATATTCAATCGGTAAGCGATGAAACGTTGGGTTCACAGTGCGGTACCACATGCATAGTGTCACATATCTTGTATTGAGTGACATTAGAGTTATGCGATAATTGAATATGTGGAATTGATGTGGTTGTGATTTGTGTATGAGTTTGATAATTGAAATGGGTGATGTTTGGATACATACTTGGTTAAATGTGTGAACATGTGATGATTATGGTTATGTGCAAAATTGGAAAGATAGTATCGGAATTAGAATATTATACACTTTTATACTTGTTGAATGATTAATATATGTGAATATATGGAATAGTATTATTTTACATGATTAGGCATGGTATAACAAATTCCTATAATTGTCGATCTTAAACATTATATCTTATTTTGTTTCTGTTGTTCTGGGTGGTATTTCATGTTTCACAATGTTATCTCAACCTTTCTTATATTGTAGCATCATTTTCATAACTGTTACTGTAGCATCACATTTATAAATCTTGAAAAACAATTGATGCATATATACAATATATATGCTATCGTAGTGTGACACCAAGGATAGTACACATATGCAATATATATGTTACTGTAGCGGCATTTTGAATTAAATTGAGAAAGCAATTCAAAATTATTCCAAGTTTAGTAACATAGGCCCTGTAGCGATGGTAGTCATGGAACACACCATAGCTTCACGTTTCAATTCATTAGTCTTGGAGTATTATGTTTTTCAAGTTTATTAATATTGACACCTAGTGTGTAGTGTCATGTTTCTTCATTTATATATCCATGTGCATCATCACCTATGTTTGGATATTTATAACAACAAGTATGAGACAATTTGATAACTATAACTATTTGGTGTCTACTGTAGCGTTGAATTGATAAATTAATTTCAATTGTTTCAGTAAAGTGATATATAATATTTCATTAGTTACACAATAATAATGATTAAGTATTATTAGAATAATATTTTATGAGTTTTAAAATTAGAGATAACCAATTAGATTAACGAGTTAATTTAAGTTATTATTAATTCCGATAGAGTTGTCGATAGAGTTGTTAGAGTTGTTGAAAGAATTGTCAATAGAGTTGTTACAGTTACCAATAAATTGTTAGAGTTGTTTTGAATTATTAAGAGTCATAATTTTATTTGGTTATGTAATTTTGACATGTTTAGAGTTGTTAGTTTAGGATGTCGGTGTTTACATTCTCGTTGAAACTTTACAAGTTTATAACTTTCAAACTGTGAATCCGTTTTGAGTATCGTTCGAAGCGTTAGAAAGTTAGCGTGATATTCTTTTCAATAAAAATATTTTTGTTGGCAGTAGGTTACTTAATCTTTATGTGATTGTGTAAAATGACATGTATGTGCGTATATATATGATGATAATTGGTGATTAATGGGAATAACATTGTTTGAATTTTGTGAATCGTAATTGATTATTGGCCTTTATATGTGAATGATATATATGTGTTGTGAATGTTGTGTACAAATGGTAGATAATTCATAGAGATGGATTATCGTGGTATACGGTAAGTTAAGATTGATGAGATAATCTTAATTGTATATATTATTGGTATTTGTACATTCATTCATGACATAGTCGGCTTTTTGTGGAAGCGGTGAAACTGTGGGTTCATATGGTAATAGACGGTGATCCTTGAATGGAAATAGACGTAGAATACGTTGATCCTTAATTGGAAACATACGTGGTGGCTTTGATCTTGTCAGATCGGAAACGTGGCTTGGATTCTAGATATTGAATCGGAAAGCGGTGAAACATTGGGTTCTCAGTGCGGTACCACATGCATAGTGTCACATATCTTGCATTGAGTCACATTAGAGTTATGCGATAATTGAATATGTGGAATTGATGTAGTTGTGATTTGTGTATGAGTTTGATAATTGAAATGGGTGATGTTTGGATACATACTTGGTTAAATGTGTGAACATGTGAGAATTATGGTTAAGTGCAAAATTGGAAAGATAGTATCGGAATTAGAATAGTATACACTTTTATACTTGTTGAATGATTAATATATGTGAATATATGGAATAGTATTATTTTACATGATTAGGCATGGTATAACAAATTCCTATAATTGTCGATCTTAACCATTATATCTTATTTTGTTTCTGTTGCTCTGGGTGGTATTTCATGTTTCACAATGTTATCTCAATCTTTCATATATTGTAGCGTCATTTTCATAACTATTACTGTAGCATCACATTTATAAATCTTGAAAAACAATTGATGCATATATACAATATATATGCTATCGTATTGTGAAACTAAGGATAGTACACATATGCAATATATATGTTACTGTAGCGGCATTTTGAATTAACTAGAGAAAGCAATTCAAAATTATTCCAAGTTTAGTAACATAGGCCCTGTAGCGATGGTACTCATGGAACACACCATAGCTTCACGTTTCAATTCATTAGTCTTGGAGTATTATGTTTTTCAAGTTTATTAATGTTGACACCTAGTGTGTAGTGTCATATTTCTTCATTTATGTATCCATGTGCATCATCACCTATGTTTGGATATTTATAACAACGAGTATGAGACAATTTGATAACTATAACTATTTGGTGTCTACTGTAGCGTTGAATTGATAAATTAATTTCAATTGTTTCAGTAAAGTGATATATAATATTTCATTAGTTACAATAATAATGATTAAGTATTATTAGAATAATATTTTATGGGTTTTAAAATTAGAGATAACCAATAAGATTAACGAGTTAATTTAAGTTATTTTTAATTCCGATAGAGTTGTTGAAAGAATTGTCAATAGAGTTGTTATAGTTACCAATAAAGTGTTAGAGTTGTTTTGAATTATTAAGAGTCATAATTTTATTTGGTTATGTAATTTTGACATGTTTAGAGTTGTTAGTTTAGGATGTCGGTGTTTACATTCTCGTTGAAACTTTACAAGTTTATAACTTTCAAACTGTGAATCCGTTTTGAGTATCGTTCGAAGCGTTAGAAAGTTAGCGTGATATTCTTTTCAATAAAAATATTTTTGTTGGCAGTAGGTAACTTAATCTTTATGTGATTGTGTAAAATGACATGTATGTGTGTATATATATGATGAGAATTGGTGATTAATGGGAATAACATTGTTTGAATTTTGTGAATCGTAATTGATTATTGGCCTTTATATGTGAATGATATATATGTGTTGTGAATGTTGTGTATAAATGGTAGATAATTCATAGAGATGGATTATCGTGGTATACGGTAAGTTAAGATTGGTGAGATAATCTTAATTGTATATATTATTGGTATTTGTACATTCATTCATGACATAGTCAGCTTTTTGTGGAAGCGGTGAAACTGTGGGTTCACATGGTAATAGACGGTTATCCTTGAATGGAAATAGACGTAGAATACGTTGATCCTTAATTGGAAACATACATGGTGGCTTTGATCTTGTCAAATCGGAAACGTGGCTTGGATTCTAGATATTGAATCGGAAAGCGGTGAAACGTTGGGTTCACATTACGGTACCACATGCATAGTGTCACATATCTTGCATTGAGTCACATTAGAGTTATGCGATAATTGAATATGTGGAATTGATGTAGTTGTGATTTGTGTATGAGTTTGATAATTGAAATGGGTGATGTTTGGATACATACTTGGTTAAATGTGTGAACATGTGAGGATTATGGTTATGTGCAAAATTGGAAAGATAGTATCAGAATTAGAATATTATTCACTTTTATACTTGTTGAATGATTAATATATGTGAATATATGGAATAGTATTATTTTACATGATTAGGCATGGTATAACAAATTCCTATAATTGTCGATCTTAACCATTATATCTTATTTTGTTTCCGTTGTTTTGGGTGGTATTTCATGTTTCACAATGTTATCTCAACCTTTCATATATTGTAGCGTCATTTTCATAACTGTTACTGTAGCATCACTTTTATAAATCTTGAAAAACAAATGATGCATATATACAATATATATGCTATCGTAGTGTGAAACCAAGGATAGTAAACATATGCAATATATATGTTACTGTAGCGGCATTTTGAAATAAATTGAGAAAGCAATTCAAAATTATTCCAAGTTTAGTAACATAGGCCCTGTAGCGATGGTACTCATGGAACACACTATAGCTACACGTTTCAATTCATTAGTCTTGGAGTATTATGTTTCAAGTTTATTAATATTGACACCTAGTGTGTAGTGTCATATTTCTTCATTTATATATCCATGTGCATCATCACCTATGTTTGGATATTTATAATATTGAGTATGAGACAATTTGATAACTATAACTATCTGGTGTCTACTGTAGCGTTGAATTGATAAGTTAATTTCAATTGTTTCAGTAAAGTGATATATAATATTTCATTAGTTACAATAATAATGATTAAGTATTATTAGAATAATATTTTATGAGTTTTAAAATTAGAGATAACCAATTAGATTAACGAGTTAATTTAAGTTATTTTTAATTCCGATAGAGTTGTTGAAAGAATTGTCAATAGAGTTGTTACAGTTACCAATAAAGTGTTAGAGTTGTTTTGAATTATTAAGAGTCATAATTTTATTTGGTTATGTAATTTTGACATGTTTAGAGTTGTTAGTTTAGGATGTCGGTGTTTACATTCTCGTTGAAACTTTACAAGTTTATAACTTTCAAACTGTGAATCCGTTTTGAGTATCGTTCGAAGCGTTAGAAAGTTAGCGTGATATTCTTTTCAATAAAAATATTTTAGTTGGCAGTAGGTGACTTAATCTTTATGTGATTGTGTAAAATGACATGTATGTGTGTATATATATGATGAGAATTGGTGATTAATGGGAATAACATTGTTTGAATTTTGTGAATCGTAATTGATTATTGGCCTTTATATGTGAATGATATATATGTGTTGTGAATGTTGTGTACAAATGGTAGATAATTCATAGAGATGGATTATCGTGGTATACGGTAAGTTAAGATTGGTCAGATAATCTTAATTGTATATATTATTGGTATTTGTACATTCATTCATGACATAGTCAGCTTTTTGTGGAAGCGGTGAAACTGTGGGTTCACATGGTAATAGACGGTGATCCTTGAATGGAAATAGACGTAGAATACGTTGATCCTTAATTGGAAACATACATGGTGGCTTTGATCTTCTCAGATCGGAAACGTGGCTTGGATTCTAGATATTGAATCGGAAAGCGGTGAAACGTTGGGTTCATATTGCGGTACCACATGCATAGTGTCACATATCTTGCATTGAGTCACATTAGAGTTATGCGATAATTGAATATGTGGAATTGATGTAGTTGTGATTTGTGTATGAGTTTGATAATTGAAATGGGTGATGTTTGGATACATACTTGGTTAAATGTGTGAACATGTGAGGATTATGGTTATGTGCAAAATTGGAAAGATAGTATCAGAATTAGAATAATATTCACTTTTATACTTGTTGAATGATTAATATATGTGAATATATGGAATAGTATTATTTTACATGATTAGGCATGGTATAACAAATTCCTATAATTGTCGATCTTAACCATTATATCTTATTTTGTTTCCGTTGTTCTGGGTGGTATTTCATGTTTCACAATGTTATCTCAACCTTTCATATATTGTAGCGTCATTTTCATAACTGTTACTATAGCATCACTTTTATAAATCTTGAAAAACAATTGATGCATATATACAATATATATGCTATCGTAGTGTGAAACCAAGGATAGTAAACATATGCAATATATATGTTACTGTAGCGGCATTTTGAAATAAATTGAGAAAGCAACTTAAAATTATTCCAAGTTTAGTAACATAGGCCCTGTAGCGATGGTACTCATGGAACACACTATAGCTACACGTTTCTATTCATTAGTCTTGGAGTATCATGTTTCAAGTTTATTAATATTGACACCTAGTGTGTAGTGTCATATTTCTTCATTTATATATCCATGTGCATCATCACCTATGTTTGGATATTTATAATATTGAGTATGAGACAATTTGATAACTATAACTTTCTGGTGTCTACTGTAGCGTTGAATTGATAAATTAATTTCAATTGTTTCAGTAAAGTGATATATAATATTTCATTAGTTACAATAATAATGATTAAGTATTATTAGAATAATATTTTATGAGTTTTAAAATTAGAGATAACCAATTAGATTAACGAGTTAATTTAAGTTATTTTTAATTCCGATAGAGTTGTCGATAGAGTTGTTAGAGTTGTTGAAAGAATTGTCAATAGAGTTGTTACAGTTACCAATAAACTGTTAAAGTTGTTTTGAATTATTAAGAGTCATAATTTTATTTGGTTATGTAATTTTGACATGTTTAGAGTTGTTAGTTTAGGATGTCGGTGTTTACATTCTCGTTGAAACTTTACAAGTTCATAACTTTCAAACTGTGAATCCGTTTTGAGTATCGTTCGAAGCGTTAGAAAGTTAGCGTGATATTCTTTTCAATAAAAATATCTTTGTTGGCAGTAGGTGATTTAATCTTTATGTGATTGTGTAAAATGACATGTATGTGTGTATATATATGATGAGAATTGGTGATTAATGGGAATAACATTGTTTGAATTTTGTGAATCGTAATTGATTAATGGCCTTTATATGTGAATGATGCATATGTGTTGTGAATGTTGTGTACAATTGGTAGATAATTCATAGAGATGGATTATCGTGGTATACGGTAAGTTAAGATTGATGAGATAATCTTAATTGTATATATTATTGGTATTTGTACATTCATTCATGACATAGTCAGCTTTATTGTGGAAGCGGTGAAACTGTGGGTTCGCATGGTAATAGACGGTGATCCTTGAATGGAAATAGACGTAGAATACGTTGATCCTTAATTAGAAACATACGCGGTGGCTTTGATCTTGTCAGATCGGAAACGTGGCTTGGATTCTAGATATTGAATCGGAAAGCGGTGAAACGTTGGGTTCACAGTGCGTTACCACATGCATAGTGTCACATATCTTGCATTGAGTCACATTAGAGTTATGCGATAGTTGAATATGTGGAATTGATGTAGTTGTGATTTGTGTATGAGTTTGATAATTGAAATGGGTGATGTTTGGATATATACTTGGTTAAATGTGTGAACATGTGAGGATTATGGTTATGTGCAAAATTGGAAAGATAGTATCGGAATTAGAATATTATACACTTTTATACTTGTTGAATGATTAATATATGTGAATATATTGAATAGAATTATTTTACATGATTAGGCATGGTATAACAATTTCCTATAATTGTCGATCTTAACCATTATATCTTATTTTGTTTCCGTTGTTCTGGGTGGTATTTCATGTTTCACAATGTTATCTCAACCTTTCATATATTGTAGCGTCATTTTCATAACTGTTACTGTAGCATCACTTTTATAAATCTTGAAAAACAATTGATGTATATATACAATATATATGCTATCGTAGTGTGAAACCATTGATAGTACACATATGCAATATATATGTTACTGTAGCGGCATTTTGAAATAAATTGAGAAAGCAACTCAAAATTATTCCAAGTTTAGTAACATAGGCCCTGTAGCGATGGTACTCATGGAACACACTATAGCTACACGTTTCAATTCATTAGTCTTGGAGTATTATGTTTCAATTTTCTAAATATTGACACCTAGTGTGTAGTGTCATATTTCTTCATTTATATATCCATGTGCATCATCACCTATGTTTGGATATTTATAATATTGAGTATGAGACAATTTGATAACTATAACTATCTGGTGTCTACTGTAGTGTTGAATTGATAAATTAATTTCAATTGTTTCAGTAAAGTGATATATAATATTTCATTAGTTACAATAATAATGATTAAGTATTATTAGAATAATATTTTATGAGTTTTAAAATTAGAGATAACCAATTAGATTAACGAGTTAATTTAAGTTATTTTTAATTCCGATAGAGTTGTCGATAGAGTTGTTAGAGTTGTTGAAAGAATTGTCAATAGAGTTGTTACAGTTACCAATAAACTGTTAAAGTTGTTTTGAATTATTAAGAGTCATAATTTTATTTGGTTATGTAATTTTGACATGTTTAGAGTTGTTAGTTTAGGATGTCGGTGTTTACATTCTCGTTGAAACTTTACAAGTTCATAACTTTCAAACTGTGAATCCGTTTTGAGTATCGTTCGAAGCGTTAGAAAGTTAGCGTGATATTCTTTTCAATAAAAATATCTTTGTTGGCAGTAGGTGATTTAATCTTTATGTGATTGTGTAAAATGACATGTATGTGTGTATATATATGATGAGAATTGGTGATTAATGGGAATAACATTGTTTGAATTTTGTGAATCGTAATTGATTATTGGCCTTTATATGTGAATGATGTATATGTGTTGTGAATGTTGTGTACAATTGGTAGATAATTCATAGAGATGGATTATCGTGGTATACGGTAAGTTAAGATTGATGAGATAATCTTAATTGTATATATTATTGGTATTTGTACATTCATTCATGACATAGTCAGCTTTATTGTGGAAGCGGTGAAACTGTGGGTTCGCATGGTAATAGACGGTGATCCTTGAATGGAAATAGACGTAGAATACATTGATCCTTAATTAGAAACATACGCGGTGGCTTTGATCTTGTCAGATCGGAAACGTGGCTTGGATTCTAGATATTGAATCGGAAAGCGGTGAAACGTTGGGTTCACAGTGCGGTACCACATGCATAGTGTCACATATCTTGCATTGAGTCACATTAGAGTTATGCGATAATTGAATATGTGGAATTGATGTAGTTGTGATTTGTGTATGAGTTTGATAATTGAAATGGGTGATGTTTGGATATATACTTGGTTAAATGTGTGAACATGTGAGGATTATGGTTATGTGCAAAATTGGAAAGATAGTATCGGAATTAGAATATTATACACTTTTATACTTGTTGAATGATTAATATATGTGAATATATTGAATAGAATTATTTTACATGATTAGGCATGGTATAACAAATTCCTATAATTGTCGATCTTAACCATTATATCTTATTTTGTTTCCGTTGTTCTGGGTGGTATTTCATGTTTCACAATGTTATCTCAACCTTTCATATATTGTAGCGTCATTTTCATAACTGTTACTGTAGCATCACTTTTATAAATCTTGAAAAACAATTGATGTATATATACAATATATATGCTATTGTAGTGTGAAACCATTGATAGTACACATATGCAATATATATGTTACTGTAGCGGCATTTTGAAATAAATTGAGAAAGCAACTCAAAATTATTCCAAGTTTAGTAACATAGGCCCTGTAGCGATGGTACTCATGGAACACACTATAGCTACACGTTTCAATTCATTAGTCTTGGAGTATTATGTTTCAATTTTCTAAATATTGACACCTAGTGTGTAGTGTCATATTTCTTCATTTATATATCCATGTGCATCATCACCTATGTTTGGATATTTATAATATTGAGTATGAGACAATTTGATAACTATAACTATCTGGTGTCTACTGTAGCGTTGAATTGATAAATTAATTTCAATTGTTTCAGTAAAGTGATATATAATATTTCATTAGTTACAATAATAATGATTAAGTATTATTAGAATAATGTTTTATGAGTTTTAAAATTAGAGATAACCAATTAGATTAACGAGTTAATTTAAGTTATTTTTAATTCCGATAGAGTTGTCGATAGAGTTGTTAGAGTTGTTGAAAGAATTGTCAATAGAGTTGTTACAGTTACCAATAAACTGTTAAAGTTGTTTTGAATTATTAAGAGTCATAATTTTATTTGGTTATGTAATTTTGACATGTTTAGAGTTGTTAGTTTAGGATGTCGGTGTTTACATTCTCGTTGAAACTTTACAAGTTCATAACTTTCAAACTGTGAATCCGTTTTGAGTATCGTTCGAAGCGTTAGAAAGTTAGCGTGATATTCTTTTCAATAAAAATATCTTTGTTGGCAGTAGGTGATTTAATCTTTATGTGATTGTGTAAAATGACATGTATGTGTGTATATATATGATGAGAATTGGTGATTAATGGGAATAACATTGTTTGAATTTTGTGAATCGTAATTGATTATTTGCCTTTATATGTGAATGATATATATGTGTTGTGAATGTTGTGTACAGTTGGTAGATAATTCATAGAGAAGGATTATCGTGGTATACGGTAAGTTAAGATTGATGAGATAATCTTAATTATATATATTATTGGTATTTGTACATTCATTCATGACATAGTCGTCTTTATTGTGGAAGCAGTGAAACTGTGGGTTCACATGGTAATAGACGGTGATCCTTGAATGGAAATAGACGTAGAATATGTTGATCCTTAATTGGAAACATACGTGGTGGCTTTGATCTTGTCCAGATCGGAAACGTGGCTTGGATTCTAGATATTGAATCGGAAAGCGGTGAAACGTTGGGTTCACAGTGCGGTACCACATGCATAATGTCACATGTCTTACATTGAGTGACATTAGAGTTATGCGATAATTGAATATGTGGAATTGATGTAGTTGTGATTTGTGTATGAGTTTAATAATTGAAATGGGTGATGATTGGATATATACTTGGTTAAATGTGTGAACATGTGATGATTATGGTTATGTGCAAAATTGGAAAGATGGTATCGGAATTAGAATATTATACACATTTATACTTGTTGAATGATTAATATATGTGAATATATGGAATAGTATTATTTTACATGATTAGGCATGGTATAACAAATTCCTATAATTGTCGATCTTAACCATTATATCTTATTTTGTTTCTGTTGTTCTGGGTGGTATTTCATGTTTCACAATGTTATCTCAACCTTTCATATATTGTAGCGTCATTTTCATAACTGTTACTGTAGCATCACTTTTATAAATCTTGAAAAACAATTGATGCATATATACAATATATATGCTATCATAGTGTGAAACCATTGATAGTACACATATGCAATATATATGTTACTGTAGCGGCATTTTGAAATAAATTGAGAAAGAAATTCAAAATTATTCCATGTTTAGTAACATAGGCCCTGTAGCGATGGTACTCATGGAACACACTATAGCTTCACGTGTCAATTCATTAGTCTTGGAGTATTATGTTTCAAGTTTATTAATATTGACACCTAGTGTGTAGTGTCATATTTCTTCATTTATATATCCATGTGCATCATCACCTATGTTTGGATATTTATAATATTGAGTATGAGACAATTTGATAACTATAACTATTTAGTGTCTACTGTAGCGTTGAATTGATAAATTAATTTCAATTGTTTCAGTAAAGTGATATATAATATTTCATTAGTTATAATAATAATGATTAAGTATTACTAGAATACTATTTTATTAGTTTTAAAATTAGAGATAACCAATTAGATTAACGAGTTAATTTAAGTTATTTTTAATTCCGATAGAGTTGTCGATAGAGTTGTTAGAGTTGTTGAAAGAACTGTCAATAGAGTTGTTAGAGTTACCAATAAAGTGTTAGAGTTGTTTTGAATTATTAAGAGTCATATTTTTATTTGGTTATGTAATTTTGACATGTTTAGAGTTGTGAGTTTAGGATGTCGGTGTTTACATTCTCTTTGATACTTTACAAGTTCATAACTTTCAAACTGTGAATCCGTTTTGAGTATCGTTCGAAGCGTTAGAAAGCTAGCGTGATATTCTTTTCAATAAAAATATTTTTGTTGACAGTAGGTGATTTAATCTCTATGCGATTGTGTTAAATGACATGTATGTGTGTATATATATGAATAGAATTGGTGATTACTAGGAATACCATTTTTGAATTTTGTGAATCGTAATTGATTATTGGCCTTTCTATGTGAATGATATATATGTGTTGTGAATGTTGTGTTCAATTGGTAGATAATTCATAGAGTTGGATTATCATGGTATGCGGTAAGTTAAGATTGATGAGATAATCTTAATTGTATATATTATTGGTATTTGTACATTCATTCATGACATAGTCGGCATTATTGTGGAAGCGGTGAAACTGTGGGTTCACATGGTAATAGACGGTGATCCTTGAATGGAAATAGACGTAGAATACGTTGATCCTTAATTGGAAACATACGTGGTGGCTTTGATCTTGTCCAGGTCGGAAGCGTGGCTTGGATTCTAGATATTCAATCGAAAAACGGTGAAACATTGGGTTCACAGTGGGGTACCACATGCATAGTGTCACATATCTTGCATTGAGTCACATTAGAGTTATGCGATAATTGAATATGTGGAGTTGATGTAGTTGTGATTTGTGTATGAGTTTGATAATGGAAATGGGTGATGTTTGGATACATACTTGGTTAAATGTGTGAACATGCGATGATTATGGTTATGTGCAAAATTGGAAAGATGGTATCGGAATTAGAATATTATACACTCTTATACTTGTTGAATGATTAATATATATGAATATATGGAATAGTATTATTTTACAAGATTAGGCATGGTATAACAAATTGCTATAATTGTCCATTTTAACCATTATATCTTATTTTGTTTCTGTTGTTCTGGGTGGTATTTCATGTTTCATAATGTTATCATAACCTTTCATATATTGTAGCGTCATTTTCATAAATGTTATTGTAGCATCACTTTTATAAATCTTGAAAAACAATTGATGCATATATACAATATATATGCTATCGTAGTGTGAAATCATTGATAGTACACATATGTAATATATATGTTACTGTAGCGGCATTTTGAAATAAATTGAGAAAGCAATTCATATTATTCCAAGTTTAGTAACATAGGCCCTGTAGCGATGGTACTCATGGAACACACTATAGCTTCACGTTTCAATTCATTAGTCTTGGAGTATTGTGTTTCAAGTTTATTAATATTGGTACCTAGTTGTAGTGTCATATTTCTTCATTTATATATCCATGTGCATCACCACCTATGTTTGGATAGTTATAACAATGAGTATGAGACAATTTGATAACTATAACTATTTGGTGTCTACTGTAGTGTTGAATTGATATATTAATTTCAATTGTTTCAGTAAAGTGATATATAGTATTTCATTAGTTATAATAGTAAAGATTAAGTATTATTAGAATAATATTTTATGAGTTTTAAAATTAGAGATAACCAATTAGATTAACGAGTTAATTTAAGTTATTTTTAATTCCGATAGAGTTGTCGATAGAGTTGTTAAAGTTATTGAAAGAATTGTCAATAGAGTTGTTAGAGTTCCCAATAAAGTGTAAGAGTTGTTTTGAATTATTAAGAGTCATATTTTATTTGGTTATGTAATTTTGACATGTTTAGAGTTGTTAGTTTAGGATGTCGGTGTTTACATTCTTGTTGAAACTTTACAAGTTCATAACTTTCAAACTGTGAATCCGTTTTGAGTATCGTTCGAAGCGTTAGAAAGTTAGCGTGATATTATTTTCAATAAAAATATTTTTGTTGGCAGTAGGTGATTTAATCATTATGTGATTGTGTAAAATGACATGTATGCGTGTATATATATGATGATAATTGGTGATAAATGGGAATAACATTGTTTGAATTTTTTGAATCGTAATTGATTATTGGCCTTTATTGGTGAATGATATATATGGGTCATGAATGTTGTGTACAATCGGTAGATTATTCATAGAGTTGGATTATCGTGGTATGCAGTAAGTTAAGATTGATGAGATAATCTTCATTGCATATATTATTGGAATTTGTACATTCATTCGTGACATAGTCGGCTTTATTGTAGAAGCGGTGGAACTGTGGGTTCACATGGTAATAGACAGTGATCCTTGAATGGAAATAGACGTAGAATACGTTGATCCTTAATTGGAAACATACGTGGTGGCTTTGATCTTGTCCGGATTGGAAGCGTGGCTAGTATTCTAGATATTGAATCGGAAAGTAGTGAAACGTTGGGTTCACATTGCTATACCATATGCATAGTGTCACATATCTTGCATTGAGTCACATTAGAGTTATGCGATAATTGAATATGTGAAATTGATGTAGTTGTGATTTGTGTATGAGTTTGATAATTGAAATGGGTGATGTTTGAATACATACTTGGTTAAATGTGTGAACATGTGATGATTATGGTTATGTGCAAAATTGGAAAGATAGTATCGGAATTAGAATATTATACACTTTTATACTTGATGAATGATTAATAAATGTGAATATATGGAATAGTATTATTTTACATGATTAGGCATGGTATAACAAATTCCTATAATTGTCGATCTTAACCATTATATCTTATTTTGTTCCTGTTGTTCTTGGTGGTATTTCATGTTTCATAATGTTATCTCAACCTTTCATATATTGTAGCGTCTTTTTCAGAAATGTTATTGTAGCATCACTTTTATAAATCTTGAAAAACAATTGATGCATATATACAATATATATGCTATCGTAGTGTGAAACCATTGATAGTACACATATGCAATATATATGTTACTGTAGCGGCATTTTGAAGTAAATTGAGAAAGCAACTCAAAATTATTCCAAGTTTAGTAACATAGGCCCTGTAGCGATGGTACTCATGGAACACACTATAGCTTCACATTTCAAATCATTAGTCTTGGAGTATTATGTTTCAAGTTTATTAATATTGATACTTAGTGTGTAGTGTCATATTTCTTCATTTATATATCCATGTGCATCATCACCTATGTTTGGATAGTTATAACAATGAGTATGAGACAATTTGATTACTATAACTATTTGGTGTTGTCATACCCCAAATTTGTCGTACCGCTTAATTTTTATCTGGCTTTAGCTTCGCATTTCGTCTGCATACCTCCACTAGGTCATTTAACATATCATACATTAATTCGTTGAATAAACATCTGAAGCATGGGATCAAGAGTATTAATAGCCAAAGTTCTCTATGGTTGAGGTTCTCCTCTTCATTTCAAAATTATCAAGCTATAATAGCAACCTTGGCAAGATCCTAAAAAGAAAAACGGCAAGTGCTCACGATTTCATCAAAAGATACCGGTAAGATCGCGTGGGAATAAGGTTTGGCCCTTTCCCATATCTCAAGTAACCAAGTGCATATCTCGAGAAAGAAAAAGGTTTTGGCTCATCGCATGAGTGTGTTCATTAGTTGGAGATTGGACACGGGGTTTCATTCATTTCTATGCTTCAAGTCTAATTCACTTCAAAGATTCTTCAATGGATTATTGTTGTGGAGTTTGAGTGCAATGGCACAGGAGATTGACTGGTTCGTTTATGTTGGTCAATACAATCTTGGGCTCACATCATATGCTTGTTACTTTTTAAAGCAAGTAATTCAAAGGAATAAGTTGTATCATTGGCAAGGCTTAGTTCAATACTCCTTCATATAAGGACCGGGTTCAATTCATTTGGTTTACAAGGCATGTTCATCAAGTTCAAATCCACAAGATCAAAATTCATCCAAATACCATTCAATATCCATTACGAATTACATTTAAGAATATACAAAAAAATCCATTACAAATCCTGTACCAAAAGAGGGCATTCAAGTCTTCACTACAAAAATCATATACATTCCATCAAAATACAAAATGTCAAGATCTCATTCAAATTTTATCACTTACATCCAAGAAATTCTATAAGAAATTATTACACCAGAACCCTTTACGTCATGAACAAGACAAGAAAAATAATAAACAAGAAGAATAAATTCATCTTTTATCTTCCTTGATAAAGCATCCTTGTTCTTTTAGCCTTCTGTACAGTACCACTCCATGTCGCAGCCTTGCTATGGTTTCCTCTTCAAGCTTTTAAACCTACACCATCCACAAATCCACCTGCTGGAAAGCTGTAAGAAAACCAGAAAAATCCTGTCTATGCTGCAGCAGCGGCCGCTCCGAATAGTCCACATATACCATGCCCAAACCTGCAGCATATTGCAAAAAGATCCAATTCAAAACCAACCCTGTACATTTACAAATCAATTTCACTCTAACCTAAATTCATCAAACCAAATAAGTTCACTACTATACAATCCGAGAAGCAACATAATAACAATTTCGAACAATGCCCCAGCTTGCTGCACATACGACCAGCCCCGGCCAAACACGACACTAATCCAAAAGCCGACCTAACAACACTCTTCTCATTCCAAACTACAGCCCTGTTCAGAAACAAAATGGCCCTGCACACGCATCAAATTCTGATTCAGCTCACCTTAACACCAATTCAGAATCAGCAAACAGACAGGCATTGCACTTCATCACTAAACCTCACACTAATTGAATTCAGCCATACATGTTCATATCGATCCAAAGAAAAGGAAATCCTATTCTAAACACACTCAAGAGGAAAATCAAGAGGAACTCAGCCTTCACAAATAAATTTCTTTTCAACTCTAAACCAATTTGACAGTTACATCTTGCATCCATTATCCATATCCTACATGAAACCTAATTCAGAATTCATACCCATGTTGACATTCATATTGACCACATACCTTTTTAATTCCCAAAACAATAAACCACAAAATCCCTTAGCATTCAAACCGTCGTGCTACACTAAACTAATACACCATACTGAACCAGTTTAGGGATCATTCCAAAAAAAAAATCAGCATAAATCAACAAAACAAGTGCAAAGAAAAGAAGCCAAAACCTGAGTTCAGTTCCAATTCAGCATCAGTATAAGCCATACCATATTCAAGCTAACCAGCATACACTCATCCAAACAATCCAGTTCAAGTGCAACAAAAATCAAAGCTTGACATTTCACTTACTGAGCTGAACTATTTCCCTCCAAACTCCAAGTCTTCTCATCATTCCACATGGCTAGTCAGTCTCATTTTGGCAATGGTTGATTCATCCAGGTTCTGATTCCATGTTGTGTGTTTGATTCCACCAATTGACTTCACCTAAACCTGCATTCCATAAATCATCTTTGCATCAATATGAAACCCCAAAAACAGTCTAACATGAAAATCAGAAATTCAGAACTTAGCATCTCTTGTCCAGCCTACATATAAATCATTTCGGTTTTTCTCTAACTCTAACCAACCTCAAAACTAAAAAACAGTCTCTAACTAACCATCTCATTCATAACTAACTTCCAACACCTTTAACAGAAACTGTAACTAATTTCATTCTGTTATGACTAACTTCCTCAACCTATAACTACCCCGCTGACTTGTCAACACTAAAAAACAAGTCCTAACAACCTATTCTCCCTAACTGTCAAAACAGAGTGACAACATCCCAACTAACTTTCTAACAATCCTAATAGAATTAACTCTCTCCAACTCAATAACAAACTTGCTGCATCAATTAATAGACTCAGTTCCCTAACAGAATTCAACTCACCATAACTAACTGAGTTTGTCAATTAACTCAATGAGTCTATCCTAACTGAATCCAAACCTCCCTATAACAACCTTCAATCCTAGTCAGCAATCTCCAAACCTATCTAACTGAAACCGAACCTATCTCCAAGCCAAAAACTCTCCCGAACCTACACTCTATATAATCAATCACCCTCCACAATTCAAAGGTTCACAGGTCATCTCTTCCACCTTCTTCACCATCTTCTTCACCACCATTCTCCTCCACCTTCATCTTCATCAATCTCACGCCACTCATTCTCCATCTTCACACTTCTACGCACTTCATTCATCATCATCTCCATATTACTCTGCAAATTCTTCACTCCCTTCTTCTTTCCCAATCATCACTACAAGCTCTATCCACCATTGAAGGAGCTTCAACCTTTGAAGCTCCATTCAATTGAGCATAAACCTCACATGCCTAATCCATGCAATTTAATCAACACTCTACTCTCAACATCCCTCAACTCTCACATACACAGAGGAACACAACAATTCGAAAACAGAATAGAAGAAGAAGAAGAGTAGAGGAAAAAGAGCACAAAGCGAACAAAATGAGAAGAATAGATGAAGAATACCAGAGTTTCGTGGTGGTTGGGAACCTCCGCCACCGTAACGGAAGCTCAGGTCTCCTAAACAGGTTCTTCCGATGCACTTGCTTGAATGCTTGATAGCTAAAATTAGGGTTTAGTAACTGAATTGCTCAATCCGGCTGAACGAAAAGCTTCTAGTGTAATCTGATGTTAGAATTGGAATCAGGACGTAATTTTAGCTTAAGTTTGTGTCTGAGGATCGCCGGCTCACGGTGGTTTGGTGGCGGCGATGGTGGTGGCGGCTCCACCGGAAATCGCCCCGGCGATGTGAGATTGAATTTTTTGTGAAGCTGAGAGGCCATGAGACCAAAACGCACCGTTTGCTTTCTCTTTTTCTTTAATTTTTATTTTTTGTATTTTTATTAATAATTGATTAAAAAACCTGAAAACAAAATATGATAACACCTCTTGGCCCATACACCTCCATTTGCTTGATTGTAACAACAACAACCCTTTGGGCCTCCCCCTGATGGGCCCAGCGCCTTACTTACTACACCATCATTCTCAGTATACACCCCATGACTCCATGTGTTTGGCTTTTAGATTATATAGTTTCCACCTAGTTTTTTCCATTATATATTTTAGGTTATAAAAACAATAAAAACCATTATTTCTAGGTAAATTTTAGTTGATATTTTAGAGTTTAATTGTTAGATTCTTTTAGGAATTGTTGACATAAATAAAATGCCATAAAAAAACACTAGTTCTTTTCCTAATAAACTCTAGGTTTTTAGTACCCTTTTAGTCATTAATTGATAAATTTTCCCATATAAAAAGTCATAAAAATAGTAGTATTTTAGTTCAATTTTGTACTATATTTTGACTTGTTTCATTTCATGCTCTTTATCAATTTCGTATCATTGTATTACTTGACTTTTTCTTGTAATTGTGCCTTTATTTTGTACGTCCCTTAGACCTTAGGACTTCTAATCGATAACGTGACTTTATGCTATTTTTCTCATTTCATAAACAATAACTCTAGGCTTGGAAATTAGGCTAGTCTCCCCCTTTTTTCATTTCTTTTTCTTTTACAACATCAAAACATTTAATAAATATCAAAATAAAATCCCTTTAAAAAATACAAAGAAAATACTTAAAAAACATTAATAAAAAAGTGAAAATCATTAAATAGGGAATGGAAGCTTGAATCTCCCTTGCTTAAGGGAATCATTTGAGTTCTTGGATCTCCCTTGCTTAAGGGAACCATTCGAGCGTAAGTTCCCAATCTAAAAAACACCAACCAAAGAGTAACTCGAGTTTCCCATGCTTAAGGGATTTCATCGAAACACTCAAAATCTCTCTATTATCTCTTTTTCTTAAGGGCAATGTTATTTCCGGTCGTACGCATCGTAGGTCGATCCCTTATACGAGAGCGCGAACGTTAACTCCGCCCAACAAAAAAACACAAAAACAAACAGAAACATGTGAGCTGAGCTACGGTAACACTGATTCCTGAAAAGGATACGTAGGCAGCGGGGTAGGGCCCGTGTGAGTACAATTCTTTATTTTCCCTACATTTTGCACTCATTTGCATATAGACATAGACATAGTACACACCCTTTAGATAAAAACAAACATAGGTGGATACCATTAAGTACGATGGGCGCGAGGGGTGCTAATACCTTCCCCTTGCGTAACCGACTCCCATACCTAGATTCTCTGGTCGCAAGACCCTGTTCCTTCCTTTGCTAGGTTTTCTGATATTCCTTTTCCTTATGGGATAAATATATTGGCGGCGACTCTGTTCATTTTTCGCGAGCGTGCGACAGCTGGCGACTCTGCTGGGGACGTTAGACCTATTGCGGGTCCGTACTTAGCGAGTCGATCCTAGCCTTTGTTTGTTTCTTTTTATTGGGTGTTTCTTTGTTATGTTTATATGTTTACATCTTGTATATATGTTTGCATATCATGTCTATTTCCTGCTTGCATATCATGTTCACTTTCCGCATGCATCTGGACTATATTATGGGTCCCCGTGGGGGCCACATATTTTTCTGTGTTATTTTGCAGGTGGGGGGTTTGTGTGAGGTAAAAGGCCCACTACCCAGGCCAGTGACACATAGGATTAGCGTGGATGCTCATGTTGACTCCCGTAGCGCTTGCTATGATCGAGCTTGACATGGGGTACCACAACTGGGCGAGGTTCTTTCATGGAAAAATGTGTCTGGCACGCTTGTTGCCTCAAACACTTTGTACCCCGTGGGAACTGTAGACCCTAGTGACCATTAGGGACCACTTGTCCGTGTCTTGACTACATACCTGTGAGATTGGGGTGGGACAGGAAACCTTGGCTCCTACATACCATTGGCTCTTCATATTTGAGGTCGGACCTTTATTTGGTCTGTTCTCATGGTGCTTGATATTCTGGTATTCCAAAAAGGCGTCGGACCTTTGACCCTATGACATTTGACTTATACAAAGGTTTTACATCAGTTATTCAGAGGATTGTACAGTGGTTACTAAGATTATATGGACCTTGATCCCATGCTTTTACATTGCATAACATCATTGCTTTATCCACTTCATTTATGGGGGATCCTAAAGTCTATTTCCAAAGAAAAGCAGAAAAAAGAAAAGAAAAGATATTCTATACAAAATAAAGCTTTGATTTCAAAAGAGCAACAAAAAAAAGTGTGTGGAAAGACTTTAGGATCCCTTGGAAATGAAAAACATTGCATTCATAATATCATGCATTTCATGGCTCTTTTAGAGATTTATGGGACCCTTTCTACTCAGATTTCAAGATCAACAACGGATTTGACTTCTCACCGCCACAAGCTCCGAGATCAACTATGGAACAACTCCATGAGGTTTTTGACTGAGATTAGACCAGAAATGGGGATTAACATGAATTAGTGTGTATAGGTTATTCAAGCCTTTTCTCTTTGACAAGATGAATTGAGACAAGTTCCTCAGAGGCCAAATGCAATGTTAATCTCACCTCATGAGAAGGTCTAATGAATCAGAATGTTTGAAGTATTGTTCAGATTTCTATTCTTGGTAAGGAGGATTCACATCGTTGAAGTCTTCAAGTTTCCAAGTATTGAATTGACAAAACGATTCCACCTCTTGGAGAAAAGGTTGAAAGTCTTAGAAGTTCGTGACTCCGTTGACTTACACTTTGTTGGTTTGTGCCTATTGCCTGATGTCAAAATTGTATGTGGATAATATTGGAGTCGTCAAGCTTAAGGGGAGCGTTTGACGCAAAGTAGTGATACGCGAACTGCCAAGGAATGGATCGAGACAACTAGAACCCCTTAGGATTTTTATTGGACGAAGTGAAATTTTCTCTAAGTCTTGGTAATGGCAAACAGGATTGAGTAGGAGTCTTGTAAGTGAGATTCTCCGAAGGTGTTGAGCTGGGAATTAGTAGGATTCAGTACTGATGATGCTGTCGGTGTTAGGTGTGACTGGTGAGCTGATAGGACAGAATGACCTTGGGAAATGCGGACAGAGGAGCCAGACCTTTCTGATTGCGCTGGTACGGAAAGTGATTGGATGGGCAGAGTATTAGATCCTGATACAACTTGAAGTACCCTAAGCAAGAGTAGTTACCTAGTAAAGATTGGTGGAATGTACGAATATGGTAACTTACGATGGAGCGAAGCTTGAATATCTTGTCGATAGAAGAGGATGATAACACAATTTTATATCGTATATTTAGCTTGAAATTCGTAGATATTTATAGCATTTTCCGTTTATTATGTTGATTTATTATGATATTACGCGAGTATTTGCTTTGTTTCAGGTTTTACACTCTCATTATGACTATTTGTGAAAAGGAGAGGAAATGGAGCTAAAATGACCACTATTTATGCCTAAAAGATGAAAAACAGGTGGTGAAGTGAAAAGGATGTGCAAATAAGGCCCAAATGTGGGAAAGGAGACCCAAAGGCCCAAAGAAGACAGACCAGCCCACGAAGAATCAATTGTGCGTGGCCCAAACCACAGAAGCAAGTGGAGACGCACATCTCCAACGTTCCATGCCACGTCACCAAAGAGGAGACGCCCGTCAACAACCACTCCCAGATTCTCTCCACTTGAAGCGCACGTCTCAAGTCGTGTGCTGAATCTTCCCCAAAAAATGGAGACGCACGTCTCCAAGTCCCAGTCTGAGAAGTCCCTAGTTTCACGCGTTCCAACTGCAGAAGCTCCCCTATAAATAGAAGCAGTTACTTCAGTTCAAGGGGTCCGATTTCCTGCTAACTAAGTGCTGCCGAAATTGTTCCGCGTTTATTATTTTTCTTCCTGCTTTCATTCAAACAGTTTATTTTCTCACAACGATTTCTACACCGGAAATTGTTGTGAACCTTTTATAAATCTAGCCTTACGTTAGATTTATCGCTTTTATTTCCTTGTTTTAATGTCCGTCCGTTTAAATTCCGAAGAACGATCCAGCCAACCTGTGGTGGAAGTTCGGTACTTGAAGATTCAATTGCAATTTATTTTATTCAGGTTTATTATTTACCGCCTTTATTTATATAGTTATTGTATGATATATTATTGCCAATTAACATGCCTTTTATTATAAGCCAAATTAATTTATGCATGCTTAACCGTATTAAGATGTCTGGCTAATTTACTAAGATATCATTATGTAAAGTAAGTTAACTATGGGATCCGAAATAAATTGGCTTAAACTATATTTTATTAATTATCACTTGTTTTTGGTTTGTATGTCTAATTTAATTAGTAAGTCTTAAAATCAATAGAGCGAAAGTTTGAGGGTTTAAGGCGGTCAAAGGTTAAAATCAATAGAGCGAAAGTTTGAGATCTTTAACTGGATAGTAGACATAGGACATTAGATTTAAGGATGGCGAAAGCGTATTAAAACTAATTAGAACTTATTTATTTTCAAAAATTGTTTTTACACCCGAGAGGGATGGCGAAAGCGTACGTTAGGGATATTAGCATATTCTGAGTCAACAGAGCGAAAGTTTGAGATTAGGAGATTTAGATATATAACAACTTCATAAAACGGGCATTTTATTAATTACGTTGTTTCCAAAAAGCTTTTCTAATATCTAATGGGATGGCGAAAGCGTACATTAAGAGTTAGGATAGTAATCTAAATCAACAGAGCGAAAGTTTGAGACGAGGATTTTTAACTTATTGAATTAGTAAAGATTTTTAATTGAATTATGCATTAGCCAATGGACCTTCGGATCACCTTAAGTTAAACGAAATACATACTGGTATCTGTTTATTATTATATTTCTTATTATTCACAAACACTCTCCCTTAGGAACAATCAAATTATTAGTAGCCTTAGCTTTACATAGTAACCTTATATAACGGTAGATCGATTCATAGTCCCTGTGGATTCAATATCTTTTAAAACTACACGACACGACTGTGAACTTGCAGTCATCAGATTAATAGACACGTAAAGTCGCGATCAAGTTTTTAGCGCCGTTGCCGGGGACTATTTAAGTCGATATCGTAACTCACTGTTACACCGTAGAGACTAGGACAATTCTTTCCTTTCTTTCTGAATGATTGTATGCCAAATACTCGTTCACAAAGAGGAGATTTAATACAACGAATTAACGAGATCGAAAGTTTCATTAACGTCAAACGTCGAGCTCGCAATCTTCCCGAAGTAGCACCAATTCCGATTAATCAGGAATTGACCTTTACTGATCAAATCAATCAAATTACCCCGAAGTTAGAGATGGATGATATTCTTCCTCTTAGAGACTATGCCGCTCCTTCACGCGCTGAACCGCACTCAAGTATCGCACCACCTGCGATTGAGGCGAACAATTTCGAACTGAAACCTTTGTTGGTACAAGCTGTTCAACAGAATCAATTCTCTGGAAGCCCTGCAGACGACCCCAACCTCCATTTATCTGTGTTCGTGCAATATGCCGACACTGTCAAAGCTAACAACGTTAGTTCCGAAGCTATTCGATTACGTCTCTTTCCTTTCTCCTTGAGAGATAGGGCTAGAGCGTGGCTTCAATCCCTGCCTTCTAATTCCGTAACTACATGGGATGAACTGAAGAGAGTATTCTTAGCGAGATACTTTCCGCCTAGCAAAACTGCTATGCTAAGAGGTCAAATCAACGGATTTACCCAGAAAGATAACGAATCACTCTTCGAAGCTTGGGAACGTTATAAGGACATGCTTAGACTATGCCCTCATCATGGACTCGAACCATGACTGATCATCCATACTTTCTATGGTGGTCTCTTTTATAACACTAAAATGACTATAGATGCCGCTGCTGGCGGAGCGTTAATGAATAAACCCCATGATGAAGCATACAACGTCATAGAGAACATGGCACAAAACCATTACCGATGGGGTGGAGAACGAGTTGCTCTAGAGAAAACCCAAACCAAAGGAGGAATGTACGAAGTAAGTGGTATAGACCGTGTTAACGCTAAAGTAGACACTTTAACTCAAAAGATCGAAAACTTAACCATCACTCCTTCAGCCACCGCTGCTGCCGTAGCACCTAACTGCGAGATTTGTGGATTAACTGGACACGCAGTTGCCGAATGTCAACTCTTGACTGGAATCCCATATGATCAAGTAAATTATGCTCAAGGAAACCCTTATTCTAACACGTACAACCCTGGATGGAAAAACCATCCGAACTTTTCATATAAAAACAACAACGCGTTGTACGGCCTGGACAAGCACCTGCTGTGCCACCTGGCTATCAAAAAGCGCCTGTAGCTGCTCAAAACGCCCCTAGGAAGTCGAATCTAGAAATCATGATGGAGAACTTTATAGCTTCCCAACGAAAAACCACTAAGGACTTCCTAAATCAAAACATCCACAATAGCGAGCAACTAAAACAACTATCGAACAAAGTAGATGCCTTAGCTACGCATAACAAGATGCTAGAAACTCAAATTTCACAAGTAGCTCAACAACAAGCACCTATTGCTGCCCCTGCTGGCACGTTTCCTGCTCAACCACAACCTAATCCTAAAGGACATGCGAACGCGATAACACTACGAAGTGGAACGAACTACGATGGACCTATTGATCCTAGAACTCAAAACGCACCCATGTCCCAACAAGAGCCAAAGGAAACCCAAAAGACATCAACTGATGATCAAACTGCTAAGACTAATGAGAACAACAACGAAGTGGAACCTGAAAAAGAAAAACCTTACGTTCCACCACCATCTTATAAGCCACCAATTCCTTACCCTCAGAGATTAGCTAAATAAAAAACCGAAGCGCAATTTAAAAAATTTGTAGAACTTCTGAAACAATTAAACATAACCATACCGTTCACAGAAGCCATAACTGTAACACCCCACTTTCCCATTTTATAAAAATACGGTAAAATAATAAAAATTTATCAGAGTTCACAAACAAAAGTGGAATGTCACGTCATAATGACAAATCCCCAAAACTCCAAATCATATCATTATACCTAAACCCATATCAAGAATAATAGCATGGAAACCCCCTTACCTCGAAATTGCTCAGAAAATCATGTGGAGATTGATTCTTGAAATTGCCCTAGTTCTCCCTTGATCTTCCTCTCTAGCTTGTTCTTCTTCCTCTTCTTACTTCTACGATGTTTTCACTTTTCTACGTAACTCTCCCTTTTCTAAACTTCTAATTCTCTTTTATTCCAATACTAACCCTTAGACCTCTAATACCTAATTCCAACCTTACCCTTCCCTAATTAAATAATAATTTAATAAATCACTAAATAATATTCATTCTATTATTCTATTAATAAAAATAACAATATTAATAATAATAATAATAATAATTATAATAAGCATAAAAATAATAATAACAATAATAATCATAATAATAATCATAATAATAATGGTAGTAATTATAATATTAAAAATAAAACTATTATTACTTATATCACATAATTACTACCGACATTTCCAGTCTACCCGTCCCACTATGGACTCCACACCTACACACTCAACACACACCCTTAACAAGGCCAAACAATTAAAATAACACACGACGATTAAATAATTAAAAATGGGGTGTTACAACTCTCCCCCACTTAAATTATTTTCGTCCTCGAAAATTTATCCGATACAACTACTCCAACTACTTATTTCATCTGACTAATCAACTCTCATATCCGAAAAACAACCCCACGTATAATACAACAATTCAAAACATCAACGGCAAAAACAACACAAATACTACTCAAGTAACACACTTTATAACTTAACATCACAACACAAAGAGTAACCAACTTAAGAATTCACCGGTTTAAGAACTAGAACACAACAACATAAGAACACACAACTTAAATACGACATCAACGCAACCAACCTACCAACATCGTTGTTACTCACGTATGAACAACTGAACTACACCACGCGTTCGTTGCGACATAATAAAGATTTTCGACTTAAATCTTCGGAAGTTCCATTCCAACAGGTATTCTACGCTCTCGTAGTTACCGAATATTTCAAACTTAGATCCGTAAGATAACACCTCGGAACATTCAACATAATTACAACAACGACTACTTCCAAATCTTGGATGAGACCTTCATATACTTCCATAAATTCCTAATTGTCATAAAATATAACTACAACTTTACCATCTTTTAATAACACATTCTCCAAAATCATCTTAAACACATAACAACATTACAACCACATATGGTACATGGGTCCAACTAATTCTAACAAGATAACTCATTTTCTTCACTTCCCACTAATTCAACATACCAAACCATCGATTCCTACTTATATTGACATAGTGCTCCATAAATTCTTGTCTGAATCAACACAACCGAGTAACTCATCTTTTTCCAACCAAAATCGAACTTTAATAAACCAACTTATAATTTCACTCCTTTTAATAATCACAACTCAACTTTCAATTATTCTACATGCTCTTCTTCTGATTTTATAACAGCTCAAAACATTCGCAACAAACATCAACTCCAACTCATCCAAACAAATATGGAAGATACGCTTCATACTCCATACATACACCTTAAGGCTTACTAGACATTCGCTTTATCACAAACAACGACTCAAGTTATCCAGAACTCGACTGTGAATCTCCATACTACTCATCAATCTGTCATACCCCAAAATTTGCCCGATCAGATCTATATCTTTTAATTCATCAAGGGTCAAAATTAAGAGTCATGGGTTTGACATTCCTATTGTCAAACCCGCCCTCTTATAAAATATCCTGAGAAATAAATGGGGTGCGATTAACAGGTGTTTCAAGGGTTTCATTATTTGTTAATATTATTTTCCTTTTACTAACAGTTGCATTTTTTTGGATTATTATTAGTAATTTTTATTACTTCTAACGATTAGTATTTAATATTATTAATTTTATTATTAATATTAATACTAATATTAGGTGATATTATTATTAATATTATCTAGGGATATTATTATAGAATTTGTATATATTATTATTAACTATTATTATTACTACTAATTTTAATTATTAGGATTTATTATTATTATTATTATTATTATTATGTTATTTATATATTTTTTAGCTACTTGGGCAATAGGCCCATTAGGTATAAAAAAAAACCTAAACTTGAACATTATTAATAGAGAGTGTTTTTACATTAGAAGGGGATTGGCCGAAAAGAAAGAAAAAAAGAAACGAAGAAACTGGTAAAAAAGAAACAGCAAATCGTGAAACATAGGAGAAGGAACGGTCAAGCATCAGATTTGACTCAGTGGAATTTCTGAAACAAAAATCGATCTTCATCATCAACCAAAACGTTCTGAAACATAGGACTGTTTTCACACTTTTATCTCAAATATTTTCGATTTCAATTTGTTCATAAACGCATTATAAATCATGTTTGAGGGTCTAATTGTATTCATAATCTAGTTTGCAAACTATCTGGGCTGTTTAATTTGATTTTCGGTGCAGATTGAAGAATCCACCATTGTTAGGTCAGTGAAGCTTTGAATTGGGGCTTCACAAACCAGGTGAAATTAGGTGAAATCAAGGGGGCCATTGGATTCATGGGGTTATATGTACCTTGACTGTATTATTATATCGGGTTTATTAGTGTTTATTAGCAGGTTGAGAGGGGAAAAAGCATACAGCCGCAAATAAGGAGACTGTATCTATAAGTATGTGCAAGAAACGAAAAAGAAGGACTGCAGCGTCGCGCCTCCTTTTTTATTTATTTTTACTCGCTTATTTTATCATGTATTATCGTATGGGATCATAGTTTTGACAGCAAAATAGTGCAGCTCATATGTCTAATGCGTTTCCCTTGCAACCAGTGGAGCGCCGGTTCGATACTCGGCTCCAACAACTATTTTTATTTATTTAGGACTGACTTGCTGCAAGATCTGATGCCGCCAATGTATTCACACTCACCATACATCTTCAATTACAACCAGTGGATGAATAGATTGCCAGATCTAATGTACATCAAAATGCAGGACCACCATAGATCCTCAAGACTGACTTGCTGCAAGATCTGATGCCGCCAATGTATTCACACCCACCATACATCTTCAATTACAACCAGTGGATGAATAGATTGCCAGATCTAATGTACATCAAAATGCAGGACCACCATAGATCCTCAAGAGCGCGCTGTACAAGATTACTACCCAGGTTTCCTATAATTTTTATTTTTATTTTATTATTTGAATATTTAGGTTAATATTAACTAATATTATTTAGTTTAATTAATTAATTTAATTAGGATTAAGATAATAAAATTAGGATTAGGCTTTAGGATTAGGATATTTTCTCCGATTATTCGATTATTTCGATTATTCATTTAATGGATTTAATTAATTTTAATTATATAAATCATAAAAAACCCTAGAGATAAGTTTTACCAAACTATTAGGGTTGGTCCAATCCCATTGCCCAATTCCATTTGGCAAAAACATTAACCTTCGATTAATTCTCTCCTCGACCCGACTAAAGCTATTAGTCGCATTAGACGAGAGATAAAAACAATAAACTCTAAACTTCCCCTTTAACGGATAAATGGCGGATGAATATCTATTTCATCCCGCCCTCGAATTAGTCGATTCTCTATGTCTTACTGATCAAATATCTGAATAAAGCAATAAAATAATTTAATTAATCCTTTATTTAAATTCTCTCCTCGACCCGACTAAATCTATTAGTCGCATTAGACGAGGGATAAAAAATACATAAAATTCAAAATACATTGAATTTGCTGCCCGCAACAATCAATCTATCGATCTGAGTAACCAGCAATGCCCCTTAATCCGTTAGCTATACTGACCAAATCTATTGGTCACCGCATCTAACGGTGCCATATCAAATCAGGGTTGTACGCCCAAATCTCAAAATACACTAAACCACGATACTACGGATTTTCATCCATTCAACTGCGATTTTCAAATCAAATTCAAAACTACGACAGGCCATTCAAAAAGCCCTCAAACCACTCAAAATCTAATTCTAAGGCGTACAATCCTGTGCCCGAACTACGTTGACTCTAATTCTCCCTAAGGAGATACGTAGGCACTTGGATAACCAAAGCGAGTCCCCCTCCCTAAAATCTCAATTTTTCCCCTATTCAATTCCTTAGCTATTAACCTTAACCTTTAGCCATAAAACTTGACCCTTAGATTCAAAGCCAATAGGAAAGGGTTGAGGGTGCCTAACACCTTCCCTCGACCTGATTATAATAACTTACCCCGAATCTCTTAACTGCGTAGGGTTTCCTATTCGCCCTTCAGAATAGGTGGCGACTCTCTAAGTTATAAATTTTTAGGCAGGTTGCTACAGCTGGCGACTCTGCTGGGGATAACTTAAATGGTGAATACTATGCTCCTATAGGTTTTAGATTTTGGCAGGGTTTAGGTTTGGCAACTTTTTTTTTAGGGTTTGGCTAACGTGCCTTTTTCAGGGTTTGTAATTATATTTATTTTTTATTTTTTTTAAAATTGTGTTTATTTATTTATTTTTATCTAAAAATATTTAATTATTTAGGATATGTTTATATCTAACCGCTTATGTGAATATATTTATATTTTATTGCCTGTTATATTTTTATATGCACGGTTGGATATTATGTCGTGTTAAAACCCTAAGTGTGGGAGTTAACTTTGAGATCAATAGGGGACATGAATCGCCTACGAGTTTCATTGATAACTCCACTCGGAGTGGGTTGAGTATTCGGAAATGTCCAAAACGAGGCTTGACTTTGTTGAGGGCAGGACTGGATACTTGGCTGATCTCTCCGAGAACCTACCCCAAAAATTCGAACCTCATGGATAAAATGAGTTGTTCTAAAATCCGAAGAGACAAAAAGTCTCGGAGGCTACGAATGACCCCATGAGACCTTCTAGAACCCCCCCTATAAAAAGGTTGGCTCCCAAGAGCCGCTACGTCGAACCTATGAACCTAGGACTTTTGGGCTTATGTGCTTATTATATGTTTGCAATCTATATGCTTCAAGTATCTATGCGTTTCAATTTTGCAGGTATCCCTACGTATTCCCGAGCCTATAGGGATCCTATTCTTAAAATCGTGTCCTTCGTACGAAGGACACCTTCGTTAGCATACGTCGATTGGCCTCTCGATGGCCATGAGATCTAGTGACTGTCTTGAACGGTCACTCTATGCAGCTCCTACGCACTCCTTAGCCCGTAGGGATTTTCATTTTACACCTTTGTATTTTTACAACCACGTGTCCTTCCCACGAAGGACGTCTTCATTAACGTGTGTCGATTGGACTCTCGATGGCCATGAGACTTGGCGACTGTCTTGAACGGTCACCAGCCGCTACCTTCTGCGTACTCCCTAATCTAAGGTATTTCCATTGGCGTGTCATAACATTTATCCTATAAAGATTCCACGAGGGTCCAATGTCGCCTCTAAGGTTATCCCTAGGATTACATGTCACCCGTCTGCATTGCATACACGGAGTTATAAAAAAAAAAGGAGTCTCTCGCATACCCATGCATTCGCATATTCATGTAGTCATACATTTGCATCTACATTTGCATTTCTATCTTCACCCGCATCCGCACCTACCGCACTAGCCGATTCCCCGAGACTCACAAAAAAATCAAAAGGATCGTAGACTATGGAGAAAGGAGGATCAATTATTGAGAGTGAACCTGGTCCTACAAAGGAAAGAGAGGATGCCTTTCACCATGCCAGCCGCATGTCCATGCCTTGTCATAACAGGATTATAAATACAATAAAGGTTTTAATCGAGCAAGGATTAGTTCAACAAAGAGTCCCCTCATAGATACACTCAAGATGTATCTAGTCATAAAGGGGTTCATCTTAGAACATATCAAACTTACAAGGACGCTCTACGATAACCTGGGGGCAAGGATTAGTCCAACTGGGGCAAAATCCTAAACAAAGATGCATAACTACGATTGAGAGAAGGCGACGTGTGTTAACTCCACACCAAGGGGCAAAAGGGTCATAGGTTCTCTCTATCAATCTACAAATTTTGAAGGTTACAAATGGTGTGATACTATCCTTTGGAAAAGCAAAAGAGGTTCAGTCAAAGGAAACTCATGAAGTTCCGATACGACGAAAACCCACCGCTAACGATTTATTCCTAACAGGTTTGACATGTCCAAGGAGAACTCAAGGTTACCCTTCACTTCTACAAGTTCATCAACTAAGGAGTAAAACGAGGTCAATAGATTTACAAAGGAGATTGTCCCTGAGATTAATAGGTGTTTATCATGTCAGAACTTCAACCCTAACGATCGCTAAGTGTTACTCAGGATAAAAGTTGTACCTTCGGATTAGCAATTCTAATGGGATGATCAAGAAGGTTTTGGAGACAATTCATTTTCTCAATAATACGAGTTTCCACTCACACACTTCTATTCTATTTTCAATTTCAAATTTAGGAGTATTAACAAACTTAAGGGAGAATGATGAATACAAATAACTAAGTCCAGCTAAACATATGCTTTCAAGGTAAGACCGAGCCGAGGATGTACAGGCATTGCTTCAATTCCCAAACAGTGGAGATATAAGGATGTTAATCCCTCGTCATCCCCCTCGAGCCAGGAGTTGGAGTTTTGTTTCTACTTTTTCAAAAAAACCTTGATTTTAACCAGGGGCATGGTAGATTTCAATTAATCCAATGGTGTATTTTGGTTGTTAAGAGAATCAGTCAATTCAAGCAAAGATTCAAGTAAAGGATCGAGCAAAGGTTCAAGCACATCTTCTTCCTTGCATTCATCAAAATGGGGAAGCAATGGAGATAACATTCACAACAATCTTCTTCCTCAATACATCATTTAAGATCGAGGAAGTGTCAAAGGTAAAGCTTACCAATCAAAGTCAACATGGCAGTCACAACATTCGATATCCAAGGATCAATCTCAAAAGGAGTTTTTCAAAAGAAAAACGTCCGCTAAGTCAAATTGGAAATTCCATAAAAGAAAACAAAAAAAACGACGTAGGAAAAAATTGTGGCATCCCAATGGGTCAAATTCAAAGGAATCGGCCCATGCAAAAATAGGGATAAAAACAGAGGTGAAATACAAAGGATGATCTTGTGACTGCTAAATCATCAAAGCTTCCCATCAATGCTTGGGTCTCTACAACATTTTTCATAGATGCTTAGATCTCTACTAGGGCTTCTGCTCAACATCAGGACTGAAACAATTCTCTCGCAAACAAAGCACATCCATTGGATTAAGCGAATTTTTAGGATTTGAAGAACATCAAGGAGAAAGGGGTGGGGTAAATAAAATTTTGAGCCTTATATCCATTGTTTCTAAAAACCGTGAACCAGGCCAAGTTACAACATTTAAAAGTCCTAATTGAGGCAAGGTTAACCACGAAAGCATATTAAGCAGGATTCTGTTATACTGACTCCCAAAGTTTGTTAAAACTATTTCTAACCACTGCGCTTCTTCAAGCATTCATTTCTAATCATCCAGTCCTAATTCATAACGGACTTCGATTTCAAAACTTGCATACGCATCGCATTGGAGTTACTTCTCAAAGGGTGCAACGCTACGAATATACACTTAGCATCGAGGAAATCTCAAAATTGGTTTAATCAAAGGTGATCATTTCTGATAAAGACTTTGGAATGGGGGGAACCACATCTAGAGGGTTCTCCTAAACAGGGGCAAAAATTCAAGGATCACAGGGGCATGCAATCAAACATCCTATTCACCAGGGGCATTCTTCCTAAGGTTCAATCGACTTGGGTCAGATCTCAAAGCAATAACAAACAGGGGCATGTCAAACATGGGAAGAATTCAAAAGGATAGAATACTATGGATAGACTCCATATCCTGGAGATCAAAAGCATACCCCGCAATCTAAACGTCGAAGCATATGACAAGGTTATTGCTCGGGGCACCTCCCTCATAACTTGGAGATCATAGGCATCTTTTTCCACTAAGCATTGGGGCATGGGATATCAAATCCATAAGGTGTGGAGAACCACAAAGGTGACAGACATGGAGAACCTCAAAAGGTTAAAGGTGTGGAGTAATTCAAAAGCCCAAACTGGGGCAAGGCGCACATCATAAGGAAAAGGAGTCCTCACACATTACAACATCGAGCAAATCTTTCTCCTGACTACGATCTTCAAAAATAGGTATTGGGGAATCGCGCTAGCATCACACCCTCTCAAACAAACCTTACAACTCCAGCGAACTATATACGCTTTGGTTATTAACAACCTATCATTGGAGCATCATACAAATACATACAAATCATGCATTACATACATTGGCTGATACATTACACCACACCTCTCTAGGCAGTCTTCTTTAAGACAAATCCTACGATACTTTCTAGGAACCTCTTCAGGTATTCTTCTTCAAGACGTTCTCTTTCTAAGAACCTTTCTAGGTAGTCTTCTCTAAGACAATCGTCGTCATTTCCGAGAACCTCTTTAGGTAGTCTTCTTCAGGACATTCCTTTTCTAAGTACCTTTTTAGGTAGCCTTCTGTAAGGCAATTTGTCATCCTTTTCAGGAACCTCTTCAGGTGGTCTTCTTTAAGACATTCTACGAACCTTTCTAGGTGGTCTTTTATAAGACATTCACTGTCCTCTCCTAGAACCTTTTAGGTAGTCTTTGTAAGACATTTTCAACCTTTTCAGGTAGTCTTTTTTAAGACGAATTATACATCGACCTTTCCAAAAAACCTTTTTTAGGTAGTCTTTTTAGACATCTATCAGCCTTTCCAGGTGGTCTTTCTTTAAGACAAATTGCTATCCTTTAGATAAACCTGTTCAGGTAGTCTTCTTTAAGACAAATGTCCATATCCACTCCGGAAACCTTTTCAGGTAGTCTTATATAAGACATTATTTCGTTCCACTCATTACATCAATCAACATATACATGAGCATAAGCATTATCCCATACATCAAAACATCCAATTCAAAACTTTTGTGCTAGGCTACATTGCCCACCCGATTCCCGGTAACCTTACCGATGCCAGTAACCTTACTGTTGGTTTATTTCCAATCACCTGATTGATGCTTCCGGTAACCTTACCGATGCCAGTAACCTTACTGAGATATCTTTCCAATCACCTGATTGATACTTTCCGGTAACCTTACCGATGCCAGTAACCTTACTGAGATATTCTTCCCAATCGTCTGATTGATGTTTTCCGGTAACCTTACCGATGCCAATAACCCTACTGAGTGTATTTTCCAATCGTCTGATTGACGTATCCCGGTAACCTTACCGATGACAGCAATCTTGCTATTCATTTGACTCGTAAAACATGTACATACACATTAGCATATGCATATCATCTAGTGCATTCAAATACTACAAAACTCCAGTTTCCAACTCTCGTGTTGTGATAGGTGTGTTCTCCGACCCTCGAGTCGTGAATTTCTAAACATATCGTTCCCTTTCGACCCTCGAGTCGTGAACATTTAAAACATGCTATTTGCTCCGACCCTCGAGTCATGAGTCTCCAAACAAGTGAATTCTTTCACGCAGGTAAGTTTGCTAGAGCTATAGCAAATAATTCCTATTGGTGCAGGTGACTTGTCCGAACCAGGGCAAGGGACTCCTATTGGTGCGGGTGAAATTTGTCCAAACCAGGGCAAATGATCCGAATGGTGCAGGTGAAGTCGCTATGAGCATGGCGAATGATCCGAATGGTGCAGGTGAAGTTTCTATAAGCATAGCAAATTATCCTAAATGGTGAAGGTGAAGTTGCTATAAGCATAGCAAATTATCCTAAATGGTGCAGGTGAAGTTGCTATAAGCATAGCAAATTATCCTAAGTGGTGCAGATGAAGTTGCTATAAGCATAGCAAATAATCCTAATGGTGCAGGTGAGTTTGCTATAAGCATAGCAAATTATCCTAAATGGTGCAGGTGAAGTTGCTATAAGCATAGCAAATGATCCTATTGGTGCAGGTGAGTTTGCTATAAGCATAGCAAATTATCCTAAATGGTGCAGGTAAAGTTGCTATAAGCATAGCAAATTATCCTAAATGGTGCAGGTGAAGTTGCTATAAGCATAGCAAACGATCCTAATGGTGCAGGAGCCTTTCCAGGCAGTCTTCTTTAAGACGTATTCAATCCTTTCTAGGAGCTTTTCCAGGCAAACAGGGTGTTACAAAGAATTTTACAACAAGATTTTCCAAGGTTTCCTTAATTGGGTTTATCACATGAGTCCCTCGGCAGTGATCTTCTCCAAAACATCATCAATAACAATCAAAGGTGTTATCTTTCTTTCCAGAGCTACTAACATACATAACTAACAATCATACATCATTCAACTAACATACCTCATTCATACATAATACATATACATACATCGCTCTCATTTATTTTGAGAAGTTCACTGCATCATACATCGCATGCATCATAACATTGCATAAAATTCAGGTTGCCTTTCTAGGCCATGCTACAATCGAAACACAGTGATTCCTTTCGAAAGCATCTGCTTCGCATTCGAAAGAGAGGGGTATTTACCTTGGGTGGCATCTGTAAGCCCATCTCCCATGGAATTTCTTCCCAACAAAGGCAAATTTCAGGGCATTTCAGTGTTCAATCATCTTCTACCATTAGATTACGATAGGCAGACGTGCCTATCCGACTATTCATGTTTAAGAAGATTGAACAGGGGCAGCTGTCATACCCCAAAATTTGCCCGATCAGATCTATATCTTTTAATTCATCAAGGGTCAAAATTAAGAGTCAAGGGTTTGACATTCCTATTGTCAAACCCGCCCTCTTATAAAATACCCTGAGAAATAAATGGGGTGCGATTAACAGGTGTTTAAAGGGTTTCATTATTTGTTAATATTATTTTCCTTTTACTAACAGTTGCATTTTTTTAGATTATTATTAGTAATTTTTATTACTTCTAACTATTAGTATTTAATATTATTAATTTTATTATTAATATTAATACTAATATTAGGTGATATTATTATTAATATTATCTAGGGATATTATTATAGTATTTGTATATATTATTATTAACTATTATTATTACTACTAATTTTAATTATTAGGATTCTTTATTATTATTATTATTATTATTATTATTATTATGTTATTTATATATTTTTTAGCTAATTGGGCAATAGGCCCATTAGGTATAAAAAAAAATCTAAACTTGAACATTATTAATAGAGAGTTTTTTTACATTAGAAGGGGATTGGCCGAAAAGAAAGAAAAAAATAAACGAAGAAACTGGTAAAAAAGAAACAGCAAATCGTGAAACATAGGAGAAGGAACGGTCAAGCATCAGATTTGACTCAGTGGAATTTCTGAAACAAAAATCGATCTTCATCATCAACCAAAACGTTCTGAAACATAGGACTGTTTTCACACTTTTATCTCAAATATTTTCAATTTCAATTTGTTCATAAACGCATTATAAATCATGTTTGAGGGTATAATTGTATTCATAATCTAGTTTGCAAACTATTTGGGCTGTTAAATTTGATTTTCGGTGCAGATTGAAGAATCCACCATTGTTAGGTCGGTGAAGCTTTGAATTGGGGCTTCACAAACCAGGTGAAATCCAGGGGGCCATTGGATTCGTGGGGTTATATGTACCTTGACTGTATTATTATATCGGGTTTATTAGTGTTTATTAGCAGGTTGAGAGGGGAAAAGCATACAGCCGCAAATAAGGAGACTGTAGCTATAAGTATGTGCAAGAAACGAAGAAGAAGGACTGCAGCGTCACGCGTCCTTTTTTTATTTATTTTTGCTCGCTTATTTTATCATGTATTATCGTATGGGATCATAGTTTTGACAGCAAAATAGCGCAACTCATATGGCTAATGCGTTTCCCTTGCAACCAGTGGAGCGCCGGTTCGATACTCGGCTCCAACAACTATTTTTATTTATTTAGACTGACTTGCTGCAAGATCTGGTGCCGCTAATGTATTCACACCCACCATACATCTTCAATTACAACCAGTGGATGAATAGATTGCCAGATCTAATGTACATCAAAATGCAGGAGCACCATAGATCCTCAAGAGCGCGCTGTACAAGATTACTACCCAGGTTTCATATAATTTTTATTTTTATTTTATTATTTGAATATTTAGGTTAATATTAACTAATATTATTTAGTTTAATTTATTAATTTAATTAGGATTAAGATAATAAAATTAGGATTAGGCTTTAGGATTAGGATATTTTCTCCGATTATTCGATTATTTCGATTATTCATTTAATGGATTTAATTAATTTTAATTATATAAATCATAAAAAACCCTAGAGATAAGTTTTTCCAAACTATTAGGGTTGGTCCAATCCCATTGCCAAATTCCATTTGGCAAAAACATTAACCTTCGATTAATTCTCTCCTCGACCCGACTAAAGCTATTAGTCGCATTAGACGAGAGATAAAAACAATAAACTCTAAACTTCCCCTTTAACGGATAAATGGCGGATGAATATCTATTTCATCCCGCCCTCGAATTAGTCAATTCTCTATGTCGTTCTGATCAAATATCTGAATAAAGCAATAAAATAATTTAATTAATCCTTTATTTAAATTCTCTCCTCGACCCGACTAAATCTATTAGTCGCATTAGACGAGGGATAAAAATTACATAAAATTCAAAATACATTGAATTTGCTGCCCGCGACGATCAATCTATCGATCTGAGTAACCAGCAATGCCCCTTAATCCGTTAGCTATACTGACCAAATCTATTGGTCACCGCATCTAACGGTGCCATATCAAATCAGGGTTGTACGCCCAAATCTCAAAATCCACTAAACCACGATACTACGGATTTTCATCCATTCAACTGCGATTTTCAAATCAAATTCAAAACTACGACAGGCCATTCAAAAAGCCCTCAAACCACTCAAAATCTAATTCTAAGGCGTACAATCCTGTGCCCGAACTACGTTGACTCTGATTCTCCCTAAGGAGATACGTAGGCACTTGGATAACCAAGGCGAGTCCCCCTCCCTAAAATCTCAATTTTTCCCCTATTCAATTCCTTAGCTATTAACCTTAACCTTTAGCCATAAAACTTGACCCTTAGATTCAAAGCCAATAGGAAAGGGTTGAGGGTGCCTAACACCTTCCCTCGACCTGATTATAATAACTTACCCTGAATCTCTTAACTGCGTAGGGTTTCCTATTCACCCTTCAAAATAGGTGGCGACTCTAAAAGTCTAAATTTTTAGGGCAGGTTGCTACACAATCCAATCACAACTTCATTCTATCATTCTTAAATTCAACTAATATACTTATATACGAATCTGCATCGACAAATCAAACAATACTCAAGCGCTCGGCTTGACTTCAACCAATTCAACGTACATACTATACTAGTTGGCACGACACATCTATCCATCAATTATGATTCCGTCTACTATCAACAATAGATTAAGGGTGATCAGTTCCTCAATTTGTTAATAGATATCCAGCAACCATAACAGTGGCATAAATCATCATTACCCAATGACAATAGCGTACTTCAACTTGTGCCTAAAGTCCGTAAGCATAATGCTCCGCCAATTCTCTAAGGCCTACCAACGTCTTCTTAGTTTCCTCAATTCCAACCTCGCCAATGATACAAAAACATTCAAAATCCAATACATATTCTTATACACGCTCGTAGCACAACACAATTATCAATTAAACATCCTTCTAATATCGGGAATTGCTACTACATCAAGTACAATCCGATTCGGTTCTCTCCAATTGCAACTTTCATCAAAGTTAAGAATTTCAACAATGCTAACCAACCAATCGTATTTCTTTTATTCTCAGAACCTTTATAATCCACCTATTTTCACACTTGGCCTCATTCAATTCTCAACTCAACAGTATTATCACGGTCTCTCTTGAATTCATTCTTCTCTCAACATTACCATCTCATAACATCGTCACTATAATCATTCTCATTCAACATAAATTGCATCTCCATGCATTTTTCGATACCATCACATTCTTACAAATACCAACGTTTCATTCCTTTATCAATATTTTACACTCTTCTTCACCTTTTCAATTTTCAGCAAGAATCACCCAACTTCAAACACAATTATCTCTTCCAATACAGGCTTCCCAAGCATAAAATTATATTCCAAAATGAAGGGAATTTTGTGTAGAATCCAGAACTTCAAGAATCGCCCAAATCCGAGTTACGAGTAAAAAGTTATCATCCTTGCAATGGGACTGGTTTAGAATTTCCGTATGCAGAATTTTCCAAAAAGTCAGCATCAGACCCAAATATTACAATGTATTTTTCTCCCTCTTCACAAACCTCCTGAAGGCAAATCTTATATGCAAACTGTAGGGAATTTCATAAGCTTTCCAAAAATCTATAATCGCTTCAATCAGAATCACGAATAAAAAGTTATGCCCCTTTTACTCACAGCTGCTCCATAATTGCAAAAATCAGAATTGGAGATTGATGAACATAAGTTCCATCTCTCTCTTGCTTCCAAGATCTACCAACATCCTTTCTTTTCATCCAACTACGAAAATCACTTGACTTTAATCCAACTATACTCAAGACATACCATCTACCGAATTAATCCATCAACTATCATTTCCATTGGAATATTCCTCATTCTCAATCAATTCAACATCCATAATCTACGCACATCTCAAACTCGACTGTTACGAATTCATGAGTCCATACTCTCGCCGGTTCACAACAACATCGCTTTAATAATGTCTGGACTCTTACAATCAACACCACCTATGACCAACTTCTACATACTAACAACACGTCCAGGAGACAAGCCTCTCCCCCACATATTTCAAACCAACACTTGCAGACAACGACTAGAACTAACAAACAAGAACCGATAGTGTTTCACACACATGTCGAGTACTAAAGGACAAACAACATTAGACAACATTGGCCGGACAGACCGACCTGCTCTGATACCACTTGTAACACCCCACTTTCCCATTTTATAAAAATACAGTAAAATAATAAAAATTTATTAAAGTTCACAAACAAAAGTGGAATGTCACGTCATTTCAAGCCAACCAGAATATGAAGTCTCAATTACTTCATCTATTCATTTCTCATTAATCAACAAAAACAGCGGAAATATTATTTTATTTGAAAATAATCACGGCACAATCGCCAACTTATTCCAAAACTCCACATAAAATCGTGGTCCTCAAATATTTGAATAAAAACAGATACGTAAAAAAATTCAATTAAAAATAAAATCCGCAAAAACATCCCGTGTTACGTATCAGAGCGACTCAAACTATCAACACAGAAGACTTCCATAATGCTATCCTGGACTTCCACTGCTATTCTTGAGTACCTGCCCATTTCCCATGGTAGGGGAAATATCAGCAGAAAGGGTGAGTACTCACATACCATTATAAAATATATAGGAACAGATATAATAACATAATTCACAGGTCGTGGTTCATGTTCACATAACATCACACTGCATATACAAACTTCATTTATTCAAACATTCATCACATTATAAATTAACACATCATTCACAATATCATAAACAAGTCATCACAGATCCATTCATTTATGCAACTCTACAACGAACATATCACGACACACATGTCCCTCCCAATCACAATTAAACAAACATATAATAATAATAATGACAATGCAATGTGACTCAATGAATTGACACAATGCATGTGGTACCAAAACATCGTGGTTCATGACCATAGTTCCCGTCGGAACTCTCGACCCCTTTTTCATGGTCCAGTGTGACCCCTATTTCATGATCACACCCACGACCCCTGTTTCATGGTCAAGTATGATCCCTATTTCATGACCTCACCAATTCATGGTTCATTCAATCGAACCCGATTCCTAAAAGAATCCGGATAATTCGCATACATTCCACTGAGCAACGAATTATCTCCACCGCGACTCCACAATTGAGTCCGGACCTACTAGGCATCTACCATAGATTTTCACCTAGCAGTCTCAATGCTATGTTATGCAATGCATAATCAACACAATATGCATAATCAAAAATAACAACATGCATATCACACGATCCTCTTGATCACACGTAAACCACACACAAACCGTAATTCACAAAGAATTACCACAACACAATATGCACATTCATAATAGATAATATGCATTCAACAACAACATACAACAACTACCAATTCATATGACTATCATACAGTCACTACATCATACCACAACCGTCCAACACATCACATATACATGTCAAAACTTGCAGCAATCACAATCCACAGCTACAACACACATTCGCACAACCAAACTCAACATTTCACAGTTCAACACATCGTAACATTTACGAAAACACATATAACGCATCGAATTATTAGAATTCTTGTATTGAAAATAATTTTAACAGAAAGTACACGAAACCAGCTTTCCAACGATTCGAACAGCGGGCAAGTCGGACACATAGAACAAAAGTTATGATTTTTCAAAGTATTTCAACAAACCCGACACCGACATTTTACACTGACACCTTAAAAGCACATTAGACCTTATTTAAATTTAATTTTAGGACTTGAAACCATTTTTACTATAAATTACACTGTATTAGGTTTCTCCAGGTTTGAACGGTGAGTCAAACGGACACCCGAAACTCAAGTTATGAATTTTTGAAGTTTTATAAAAATCCTGCATTTTTCCTGCGAACAGCTCTCGGGTTCCCACTCAAATCCCCTCAAAATCTCATCTAAACATCACTATAATACAAATTAAATACATAGCAACCTATATCTATCATGTATCAACAATTAGGAACCTTAAAACATGATTTCTAGCACAAAAGTTTTGAATCCAAATTCAAACCCTAACATTTCAATTCTAGCAATTTCAAGAACAAGATCCCTTTTCAAAATTGTTCGTAACATCATTCCGACTCTGACACGCGAACACGCAACAACAACACATTTACATCATACACTTCATGATCATACAATCTCATAACAACAATTGCAACCAATTATCATTCAAACAACAATCATCATAACAACAAAGAATTCATAAATCAAAAATCAACAATCATCAAAATTATCTCATAATGACAAATCCCCAAAACTCCAAATCATATCATTATACCTAAACCCATATCAAGAATAATAGCATGGAAACCCCCTTACCTCGAAATTGCTCAGAAAATCATGTGGAGATTGATTCTTGAAATTGCCCTAGTTCTCCCTTGATCTTCCTCTCTAGCTTGTTCTTCTTCCTCTTCTTACTTCTACGATGTTTTCACTTTTCTACGTAACTCTCCCTTTTCTAAACTTCTAATTCTCTTTTATTCCAATACTAACCCTTAGACCTCTAATACCTAATTCCAACCTTACCCTTCCCTAATTAAATAATAATTTAATAAATCACTAAATAATATTCATTCTATTATTCTATTAATAAAAATAACAACATTAATAATAATAATAATATTAATAATAATAAGCATAAAAATAATAATAACAATAATAATCATAATAATAATCATAATAATAATGGTAGTAATTATAATATTAAAAATAAAACTATTATTACTTATATCACATAATTACTACCGACATTTCCAGTCTACCCGTCCCACTATGGACTCCACACCTACACACTCAACACACACCCTTAACAAGGCCAAACAATTAAAATAACACACGACGATTAAATAATTAAAAATGGGTTGTTACAACTCTCCCCCACTTAAATTATTTTAGTCCTCGAAAATTTATCCGATACAACTACTCCAACTACTTATTTCATCCGACTAATCAACTCTCATCTCCGAAAAACAACCCCACGTATAATACAACAATTCATAACATCAACGGCAAAAACAACACAAATACTACTCAAGTAACACACTTTATAACTTAACATCACAACACAAAGAGTAACCAACTTAAGAATTCACTGGTTTAAGAACTAGAACACAACAACATAAGAACACACAACTTAAATACGACATCAACGCAACCAACCTACCAACATCGTTGTTACTCACGTATGAACAACTGAACTACACCACGCGTTCGTTGCGACATAATAAAGATTTTCGACTTAAATCTTCGGAAGTTCCATTCCAACAGGTATTATACGCTCTCGTAGTTACCGAATATTTCAAACTTAGATCCGTAAGATAACACCTCGGAACATTCAACATAATTACAACAACGACTACTTCCAAATCTTGGATGAGACCTTCATATACTTCCATAAATTCCTAACTGTCATAAAATATAACTACAACTTTACCATCTTTTAATAACACATTCTCCAAAATCATCTTAAACACAGAACAACATTACAACCACATATGGTACATGGGTCCAACTAATTCTAACAAGATAACTCATTTTCTTCACTTCCCACTAATTCAACATACCAAACCATCGATTCCTACATATATTGACATAGTGCTCCATAAATTCTTGTCTGAATCAACACAACCGAGTAACTAATCTTTTTCCAACCAAAATCGAACTTTAATAAACCAACTTATAATTTCACTCCTTTTAATAATCACAACTCAACTTTCAATTATTCTACATGCTCTTCTTCTGATTTTATAACAGCTCAAAACATTCGCAACAAACATCAACTCCAACTCATCCAAACAAATATGGAAGATACGCTTCATACTCCATACATACACCTTAAGGCTTACTAGACATTCGCTTTATCACAAACAACGACTCAAGTTATCCAGAACTCGACTGTGAGTCTCCATACTACTCATCAATCCAATCACAACCTCATGCTATCATTCTTAAATTCAACTAATATACTTATATACAAATCTGCATCGACAAATCAAACAATACTCAAGCGCTCGGCTTGACTTCAACCAATTCAACGTACATACTATACTAGTTGGCACAACACATCTATCAATCAATTATGATTCCGTCTACTATCAACAATAGATTAAGGGTGATCAGTTCCTCAATTTGTTAATAGATATCCAGCAACCATAACAGTGGCATAAATCATCATTACCCAACGACAATAGCGTACTTCAACTTGTGCCCAAAGTCCGTAAGCATAATGCTCCGCCAATTCTCTAAGGCCTACCAACGTCTTCTTAGTTTCCTCAATTCCAACCTCGCCAATGATACAAAAACATTCAAAATCCAATACATATTCTTATACACGCTCGTAGCACAACACAATTATCAATTAAACATCCTTCTAATATCAGGAATTGCTACTACATCAAGTACAATCCGATTCGGTTCGCTCCAATTGCAACTTTCATCAAAGTTAAGAATTTCAACAACGCTAACCAACCAATCGTATTTCTTTTATTCTCAGAACCTTTATAATCCACCTATTTTCACACTTGGTCTCATTCAATTCTCAACTCAACAGTATTATCACGGTCTCTCTTGAATTCGTTCTTCTCTCAACATTACCATCTCATAACATCGTCACTATAATCATTCTCATTCAACATAAATTGCATCTCCATGCATTTTTCGATACCATCACATTCTTATAAATACCAACGTTTCATTCCTTATCAATATTTTACACTCTTCTTCACCTTTTCAATTTTCAGCAAGAATCACCCAACTTCAAACACAATTATCTCTTCCAATACAGGCTTCCCAAGCATAAAATTATATTCCAAAATGAAGGGAATTTTGTGTAGAATCCAGAACTTCAAGAATCGCCCAAATCCGAGTTACGAGTAAAAAGTTATCATCCTTGCAATGGGACTGGTTTAGAATTTCCGTATGCAGAATTTTCCAAAAAGTCAGCATCAGACCCAAATATTACAATGTATTTTTCTCCCTCTTCACAAACCTCCTGAAGGCAAATCTTATATGCAAACTGTAGGGAATTTCATAAGCTTTCCAAAAATCTATAATCGCTTCAATCAGAATCACGAATTAAAAGTTATGCCCCTTTTACTCACAGCTGCTCCATAATTGCAAAAATCAGAATTGGAGATTGATGAACATAAGTTCCATCTCTCTCTCTTGCTTCCAAGATCTACCAACATCCTTTCTTTTCATCCAACTACGAAAATCACTTGACTTTAATCCAACTATACTCAAGACATACCATCTACCGAATTAATCCATCAACTATCATTTCCATTGGAATAATTCCTCATTCTCAATCCATTCAACATCCATAATCTACGCACATCTCAAATTTGACTGTTACGAATTCATGAGTCCATACTCTCGCCGGTTCACAACAACATCGCTTCAATAATGTCTGGACTCTTACAATCAACACCACCTTGGACCAACTTCTACATACTAACAACACGTCCAGGAGACAAGCCTCTCCCCCACATATTTCAAACCAACACCTGCAGACAACGACTAGAACTAACAAACAAGAACCGATAGTGTTTCACACACATGTCGAGTACTAAGGGACAAACAACATTAGACAACATAGGCCGGACAGACCGACCTGCTCTGATACCACTTGTAACACCCCACTTTCCCATTTTATAAAAATACGGTAAAATAATAAAAATTTATCAGAGTTCACAAACAAAAGTGGAATGTCACGTCATTTCAAGCCAACCAGAATATGAAGTCTCAATTACTTCATCTATTCATTTCTCATTAATCAATAAAAACAGCGGAAATATTATTTTATTTGAAAATAATCACGGCACAGTCGCCAACTTATTCCAAAACTCCACATAAAATCGTGGTCCTCAAATATTTGAATAAAAACAGATACGTAACAAAATTCAATTAAAAATAATAAATAAAATAATCCCCAAAAACATCCCGTGTTACGTTTCAGAGCGACTCGAACTAACAACACAGAAGACTTCCATAATGCTATACTAGACTTCCACTACTATTCTTGAGTACCTGCCCATTTCCCATGGTAGGGGAAATATCAGCAGAAAGGGTGAGTACTCACATACCATTATAAAATATATAGGAACAGATATAATAACATAATTCACAGGTCGTGGTTCATGTTCACATAACATCACACTGCATATACAAACTTCATTTATTCAAACATTCATCACATTATAAATTAACACATCATTCACAATATCATAAACAAGTCATCACAGATCCATTCATTTATGCAACTCCACAACGAACATATCACAACACACATGTCCCTCCCAATCACAACTCAACAAACATATAATAATAATAATGATTATGCAATGTGACTCAATGAATTGGCACAATGCATGTGGTACCAAAACATCGTGGTTCATGACCATAGTTCCCGTCGGAACTCTCGACCCCTTTTTCATGGTCCAGTGTGACCCCTATTTCATGATCACACCCACGACCCCTGTTTCATGGTCAAGTATGATCCCTATTTCATGACCGCACCAATTCATGGTTCATTCAATCGAACCCGATTCCTAAAAGAATCCGGATAATTCGCATACACTCCACTGAGCAACGAATTATCTCCACCGCGACTCCACAATTGAGTCCGGACCTACTAGGCATCTACCATAGATTTTCACCTAGCAGTCTCAATGCTATGTTATGCAATGCATAATCAACACAATATGCATAATCAAAAATAACAACATGCATATCACAGGATCCTCTTGATCACACGTAAGCCACACACTAACCGTAATTCACAAAGAATTACCACAACACAATATGCACATTCATAATAGATAATATGCATTCAACAACAACATACAACAACTACCAATTCATATGACTATCATACAGTCACTACATCATACCACAACCATCCAACACATCACATATACATGTCAAAACTTGCAGCAATCACAATCCACAGCTACAACACACATTCGCACAACCAAACTCAACATTTCACAATTCAACACATCGTAACATATACGAAAACACATATAACGCATCGAATTATTAGAATTCTTGTATTGAAAATAATTTTAACAGAAAGTACATGAAACCAGCTTCCCAACGATTCGAACAGCCCGCAAGTCGGACACACAGAACAAAAGTTATGATTTTTCAAAGTATTTCAACAAACCCGACACCGATATTTTACACTGACACGTTAAAAGCACATTAGACCTTATTTAAATTTAATTTTAGGACTTGAAACCATTTTTACTAGAAATTACACTATATTAGGTTTCTCCAGGTTCGAACGGTTAGTCAAACGGACACCCGAAACTCAAGTTATGAATTTTTGAAGTTTTATAAAAATCCTGCATTTTTCCTGCGAACAGCTCTCGGGTTCCCACTCAAATCCCCTCAAAATTTCATCTAAACATCACTATAATACAAATTAAATACATAGCAACCTATATCTATCATGTATCAACAATTAGGAACCTTAAAACATGATTTCTAGCACAAAAGTTTTGAATCCAAATCCAAACCCTAACATTTCAATTCTAGCAATTTCAAGAACAAAATCCCTTTTTAAAATTGTTCGTAACTTCATTCCGACTCTGACACGCGAACACGCAACAACAACACGTTTACATCATACACTTCATGATCATACAATCTCATAACAACAATTGCAACCAATTATCATTCCAACAACAATCATCATAACAACACAGAATTCATAAATCAAAAATCAACAATCATCAAAATTATCTCATAATGACAAATCCCCAAAACTCCAAATCATATCATTATACCTAAACCCATATTAAGGATAATAGCATGGAAACCCCCTTACCTCGAAATTGCTCAGAAAATCATGTGGAGATTGATTCTTGAAATTGCCCTAGTTCTCCCTTGATCTTCCTCTCTAGCTTGTTCTTCTTCTTCTTCTTACTTCTACGATGTTTTCACTTTTCTACGTAACTCTCCCTTTTCTAAACTTCTAATTCTCTTTTATTCCAATACTAACCCTTAGACCTCTAATACCTAATTCCAACCTTACCCTTCCCTAATTAAATAATAATTTAATAAATCACTAAATAATATTCATTCTATTATTCTATTAATAAAAATAACAACGTTAATAATAATAATAATATTAATAATAATAAGTATAAAAATAATAATAACAATAATAATCATAATAATAATCATAATAATAATGGTAGTAATTATAATATTAAAACTAAAACTATTATTACTTATATCACATAATTACTACCGACATTTCCAGTCTACCCGTCCCACTATGGACTCCACACCTACACACTCAACACACACCCTTAACAAGGCCAAACAATTAAAATAACACACGACGATTAAATAATTAAAAATGAGGTGTTACAATAACTGAAATGCCTTCGTACGCTAAATTCTTGAAAGAAATCCTATCGAACAAAAAGAAACTCGAGGATAACGAAACTGTAACACTTACCGCTGAATGTAGCGCTATCATCCAAAATAACATGCCTCCAAACTGAAAGATCCTGGTAGTTTCTCTATACCCTGCGTAATAGGAAAGACCATCTTAGAGAAAGCCTTGTGCGACTTAGGAGCCAGTGTTAGCTTGACGCCTCTTTCAACCTGTAAGAAGCTAAATCTGGGTGAGCTTAAGGGAACGAGAATGTCTCTTCAACTAGCTGACCGATCAGTTAAATACCCTGTAGGAATGTTAGAAAATATCCCTGTTCGTGTAGGCCAATTCTACATCCCAACTGACTTCATCATAATGGATATCCAAGAAGATTCTAACATCCCGATCATATTAGTAAGACCATTCTTAGCAACCGCTGGTGCAATTATAGATGTCAAGCGAGGAAAGCTTACCTTCGAAGCAGGAGAAGAGAAAATAGAATTTATTCTTTCCCAATTCCTAAAAGCACCCTCTATAATTGACACATGCTGCTCTGCCGACATAATCGACGAGTGTGTTAATGAAATAAAAACCGAACCAAATAAGGAAACTGAGATCCTAAGAATTCCTATACCACCAATTTTTGAAGATGACAACTGGCGTGGGGAATATCAAGATAACCACCTGAGTGAATGTTTAGCATTAACTCCTGATCCTATACATGGGCCTAAGAAACCTGCTATAGAGCTGAAAACCCTACCTACCGACCTTAGTACGAATTTCTAGACGAAGAACTTAACCGACCAGTTATAGTTAACGCCAATTTAGGACAAACCGAGACTGAAAAACTACTTAATGTCCTAAGAAAATACCCAACCGCTTTAGGATATAACATATCAGATCTGAAAGGAATAAGTCATTCCCTCTGTATGCACCGCATTATGCTTGAAGACGATTGTAAAACCTCTAGAGAACATCAAAGGCGAATAAATCCAATTATGAGCGATGTGGTTAAAAAGGAAATCCAAAAACTGCTAGAAGCCGGAATAATATATCCAATATCCGATAGTAAATGGGTTAGTCCTGTTCATGTCGTACCAAATAAAGGAGGAGTTACTATAATCACTAACGCAAAATGCGAATTTGTAGCACAACGTACCCAAACTGGATGGAGGATGTGCATTGACTATAGGAAGCTAAACAAAGCCACCCGAAAAGACCATTTCCCGTTACCATTCATAGATCAAATGCTCGAACGCCTAGCTAAACACTCACATTTCTGTTATCTGGATGGATACTCTGGATTTTTCCAAATTCCTATCCACCCTGACGACCAAGAGAAGACCACATTTACCTGTCCTTATGGTACATTCGCTTATAGACGAATGCCTTTTAGACTCTGCAATGCACCCACAACCTTCCAAAGATGCATGATGGCAATATTTTTCGACTTCCTGGATGGAATAATGGAAGTATTTATGGACGACTACTCTGTTTGTGGAGGAAGTTTTGAAACATGTTTAGAGAACCTCGAATTGGTACTTAAACGATGCGTAAGCGTGAACCTAGTCCTTAATTGGGAAAAATGCCATTTCATGGTTCGACAAGGAATTGTACTTGGACACATCGTATCCGATAGAGGGATCGAAGTAGATAAAGCTAAAATCGAAATTATCGAAAACCTTCAACCTCCCAAAACTGTTAGAGAAATAAGAAGTTTTCTAGGACACGCTGGTTTTTACCGACGTTTCATTAAGGGTTTCCCTAAAATAACCAAACCCTTAACCGAATTACTGATGAAAGACGCCGAATTCATTTTTACTGATAAACGCACTGAAGCATTCCATACGCTTAAACAAGCATTAATCTTTGCGCCGATCATGCAACCTCCCGACTGGAATGAGCCTTTCGAAATAATGTGCGACACAAGCGATTATGTTGTAGGAGTCGTTCTAGGGCAAAGAAAAGATAAGAAACTACATGTCATATACTATGCGAGTAGAACACTAGACGAAGCTAAAAGAATTACGCCACGACAGAAAAAGAATTATTAGCTGTCGTATTCGCGTTAGACAAGTTCCGTTCTTACCTGGTAGGAGCCAAAATAATCATATACACTGACCACGCCGCTATTAGGTACCTCTTAACCAAGAAGGACGCCAAACCGAGACTATTAAGATGGATTCTGTTATTACAAGAGTTCGACCTGGAAATTAAAGATAAAAAGGGAACTGAAAATGTCGTAGCAGATCACCTCTCTCGACTGGAAAATCTAAAACCCGAACAAGTACCGATTGACGATGATTTCCCTTATGAAAGACTCATCGCTCAGTTAGAAGCTAATGAATTAGAACCATACCATCCAATCACTGAAACTAATAACTTCGCAGAAGTAGCTTTAGCCCGCTCTGACACACCTTGGTATGTAGACTTCGTAAACTACCTAGCTGTTGGTGTACTTCCTCCTGATCTAAGTTACCAACAGAAGAATAAATTTTTCCATGACCTAAAACATTACTATTGGGACGACCCGCTCCTTTTCAAAAGAGGCCTCGATGGAATCTTTAGAGGTTGTGTACCCGAGGAAGAAATAGGAAGCATAATAACACACTGTCATTCCGCACCGTGTGGAGGACACCATAGAACATCTAGAACATGCGCCAAAATCCTTCAATCTGGACTCTTCTGGCCCAACCTGTGGAAAGACGTTTATTTTGCTGTATTAAATTGTGATAGATGCCAACGAACCGGAAATATCTCGAGACGTGACGATATGCCTCAAATGGGCATTCTACAAGTAGAAATATTTGACGTCTGGGGAATAGACTTCATGGGTCCGTTTCCATCATCATTCGGAAATCAATATATACTCGTAGCTGTCGATTATGTTTCGAAATGGATAGAAGCTATCGCTTCTCCTACAAACGATACACGAGTAGTTATCAAACTCTTCAAAGACGTCATCTTTCCTAGATTCAGTGTGCCAAGACTGGTAATTAGCGATGGTGGGTCTCATTTCATTTCAAGAATCCTTGAGAAACTCCTTCGAAAATATGGAGTAAATCATCGAATAGCTACACCATACCATCCTCAAACAAGCGGACAAGTAGAAGTATCTAACCGCGAAATAAAACAAATATTGGAGAAAACTGTTGCTATATCTAGAAAGGATTGGTCAACCAAGCTAAATGAAGCTTTATGGGCTTATAGAACAGCTTTCAAAACTCCAATTGGAACTATCCCATTCAAACTCGTTTATGGAAAATCATGTCACCTCCCGGTAGAGTTAGAACATAAGGCCTATTGGGTCATTAAGAATTTAAATCTAAAGTACACCGCCGCTGGTGAGAAACGACTTCTGGACATAAACGAATTAGACGAGCTTAGACAAGAGGCTTACGAGAACGCCAAAATTTATAAAGAGAGAACGAAAAAATGGCATGACAAGCGTATATCTAGGAAAACATTTAGCATAGGCGATAAAGTACTTCTATTCAATTCTAGATTAAAATTATTTCCTGGTAAGTTACAATCTAGATGGTCTGGCCCTTTCGAAATCACTAACATATTTTCGAGCGGAGCGATAGAAATCAAAGGAGAAACCATCAAAACATTATAGGTCCTTCTAGAAGCTCGCAAAAAGCTAATTTTTGTCAGGAGCCATATCATCAATATAAAATCCCCAAATGCAAAAAAGCTTCCAAAGTGGCTTGTAGATGACATCTTGGGCTTTCCAAAAAGTCCTAGATCACCTTCATATGATAAATATTGAAGGAGTTACGACTTATTTAAGTTGGTGAAATTTTGAAGAAATACATGAAACAAATAAGGGTTAAAATTGAACTTCTTCCAAATGGGCCTAACTCTTTATGCTTGAAATTGGTTTCTAATATTATCCACAACCCATAAGACTTTATGTTCATTTTTATTATTCTTACTTATTTTATTTTGAATTTAATGACTTAAATTCAATTTAAATTAAGTAAAATAGTGAAAATAATCAAAGATTTGAATGTGATTATAATTCTACCAAATATTGAGAAATATACGGAGACGAAATCAAAGGAAAACGTGGAAAAATGCTTAGAAATAAAGAGGGACTAAAATAGAAGGTTTATGTGCAAAATATTGCAATCAAATTTCTTTTCATCAAAGTGCAAGATTTAATTTGATTCTCTCCAAGTTTGTTGAACTAGTTCCACCTCTTATATATTATGAATAATACCACAAGCATGGGGACGGAAAATTTTGGAGAAGGAACAAGGGTTTCCAAGTTGCAAAAAACTTCACAAAACTAGGGCACGAGCATAATCGTTTTTCAGTGAGTTGCAGTGGAATATGAACATCTTACCTTCGTCCTGAGGTCTCCAGGATTCAATCCAGGCCATCCCATAAGTTCAAACGCTCCCAGAACGTCCTCCCTTAATTGCACTGGTTGTTAATGTTTGGGATGGTTTAGAACCACCGTTTTGAAGGTTTGGCGTCGGATTCATGTTTTGCCATTACTAGGGCTTTTGAATTGCAGAGTTTCGAGACCCTATTTCCAGGAAATTTCAGGCCGAGCAAATGCCTCCATCGGATTCGCAACCCCCGAATTAATAGATTTGGGTGGTTTCTTTTTTGTGCCAATCTCTTTCGTAGGTGTGGACGGTGATGACCATCAGAAAAGACAACCGGACATACTGTTCTGGTGGCTTCGTCTTCCAGACTGGTCAACTTGTGCACGTGGCTCGAGCATCCATTCTTATTGGTTGGCCAATCTATCCATGCTCTCTCTCCACTACTAACTGGTTCGTCCACGATGTGTGGACCGGGTTTATTAATATTTTTTATTTTTGGCATCTAGAAAAGATCGTTATATTTATTATTTCAAGCTGACACAACTAACAAATGAATGGACGCAACCTAGGTGTAGTACTTAAGTGTTGGGGACCGGCGAGACTAGGGTTCGCTCCCTGGGGTTGCAACTTATTTTTTTTAGTTTATTTGTTACAATGGTTTTGCAGATCCCACGCTGCACTTCCAGGCAAGAACAACATGCGCCATCTCCATCCACCATCAGATGCGTGCGTGGAATCTAACGTCCCAGAGCCTGCGAGTCCATGATACATCTTCAAGACTAAACAGCATGGGATCCAAGCGCCAAGTATTTCTTTTTTTTTTTTACTATTTATTTATGTTTCTCTTTCTTTTTCTTTTAGACAATAACCTTTTAAAAGTCAATGTTAGTTTAGTTTATTTAGGTAAAATAGTAAGCTTAGGTTGTTAATACAATTTGATTATTTAGTTTAGTTGTGTTATTTAATTTAATCAATTTAGAATTAGGATTAGTTTAGAATAAATTTTATTAGGTTAAATAATTAGATAATTAATATTTAATTTTAGGTTTTATAATTTTAATTAATTAGCTAATTAATTTAGGTTTAATTAGATAAATTAGAATTTAAATTTAGGTTAAACAATTTAGATTAATTAGGTTCATTTAATCAATTGACTTTCCCTTGCCATTTTACTTTAGTGCAGTTAGGCTTAGTAATTACTGGTAGGTGTTGCCCATTAGCCGTAGGTATAGGTTTACCCTTTTATAATCAAACATTGAATTTCTTCAAGCGCAATTCTCTTCTCACCTCATACTCCCTTGATTGTCGCATGCCTTTAATTTTAATTATCTATTTTATTTAAATTTCGTTTTATTTAAATTATTTGCCTTTATTTTAATTTATTTTAATTTTTGTCATTTCAATTCAAGAAATTATGTATAGGTCGCAATAAGTTTTCTTGTAATAGTAATTAGGATTTATATTCCTGCCTTTAATTTCGGCATTTTATTTCCGCCCTTTTATTTTTCTGCCTACATGTGTTTATTGTAATAGCGTAGGAACTTTACTTCTCGCATTTTAATTTCTCCCTTTCTTTTACTGCGTGGTTAGTAATCCTAGGGAGTGCAAGCCTTGTTAAAATGAATTAGACCACTAATTATAAGATAAATATTCGAATTGAACCACATGATTGTGCCACACACACAACTTTAGGGTAACCCTTGTTATGCCGCCTGTTGCCTTTTAATTACGATTCTAAAATAGTTAAGTCCCTCGATTTCGAGGAAACCTAAAGGAAATGCTCACATAATTCATTGAAATCATCATAAGATTTTGTCCCTCGATGCCGCCTCGGAAATAAAGCTGATTGTCCCGTTGCTAAGGTATCCTCGCTTGTTGCCTAAATGACTATTCTATCCTTCCCTAAATACTACCTACCCTCTATATGGTAGGGACAGTTTTATGACGAACAATACTTCCTCGATGACCCTTTACATCCAATGAAAGGACTTCATACCCTCATATGGTATGGATAGCCCTTTCAAACTAAAAAGCTAAAAGAACAATTTTTCTAACTTAGGGTAGGTGCTCCTGATTGTTTGCTCTATTCAAATTCAAATTCAAAATTCAAAATCTTTTCCCACTTCTTTTCAAAGAATCTTTTCAAAAAGACTACGCTTATTTACATGCTAAAGTTCTTATTCAAACATTTTCTTATTCACACACTACACCTCAAACATTTTGAAAATAAAAGTGAGCTAAGCAATTAAAAGCCCATGGATAACCATGGATACAACGGGTGCTTACACCTTTCCTTTGTATAACCTACCCCCCGAACTCAATCTCTTTTAAAAGGTCTTTCTCTGTTCTTTAAGCCTTTCCAATTTGATAAAATAAAAGTCGGTGGCGTTTTTACAAATATCACGTTTTTACACCTTCTGTTTTATTGTTTTTCAAAAACTCAAGACATACATATGCATTGCATCTCATGAATTCATTATTAAACATATTCTGCTACATAATTTCAAATGTTAGCATCAAGAAGAATCTGCACAGGGTACGACTAATGATTAAAAGCTATCCCGATAGACAAAATCACTTCAGAAGCAATATCTCCTACGTCTTACTCAGTTGGTTAAAAAAACAATGTATACAAGGGGCATGACATGCTTTGTCCAATCATTCGGGGGAAATCAAGTCAAGATTCAAATAATCTCTCAGGAACGCCAAACAATCAGGAGCATGCATCCAAATGTTTCTGAAGCTACTTCCCAATTAACCAGGGGCATTTTCCCAAGTCTATGCTTACTAGAGGCAAGTCATCCATAGTGCACATCTCATAAGATCCTCACGAGGCGAATCTTTTCAAATTCCCAACTAGATGGAGCAAAGCTATGCAAGGCTTGTTTGACACTTCGATAAATTCTCATTGGTGTCCCAATCAATACCAATTCAGTAATGGCACTCACTATAATCACTGGGGGCAATGTTCAAGGCATCCACGCCTTCCTACAGCGTCGGCTTCACAGGATGATATCCCCACAGAGTAATCCTTAAGAAGATATATTCGAATGTTCTCGTCTCAACACAGACTTAGTTCCTCAACAGAGTTTACATCTTCGACACTTCCGGTTTCCCGACACTTTTCTCTTCACCAAACAGGGTTATTCATCTCTCTTATCCTCGGTCAGGGTACATCAAGATCAATCATTCAAATGGCTCTCATCCCAAGCTGAGCATCTTCAAAACAAGATCGAACATCAAAATCACAATGATATAGAGATTTATTTTCGGGATCAAGAAAATCACTAATATACTCCAGATAGCATAAATCATGTTCATACATCATATATCATAAACATATTCATACATTGCATACATTACCTCATAATAAATTCATACATAACATGCAAGTTTCTCATTTATTTTGAGAGACTCATCACATAATACATGCATCATGACATTGCATAAAGACTAACATTACCTTTTTCAGGATACAGGTACAAGTAGATAAACAATATCTCCAATTTTCAAAGATCTAATTCAGTCACCACAAACGGTACTGACACGACCAACATTCAAAGATCTAATTCGGTCACCACCAACGGTGCTGACACAATCAAAGAAAGAGATAAACTCAATCATGACACTCAAGTCAGAAAAGAACACGACAATGAAGTCCCGAAAATTAAGTCACGATAATGGAGCCACGACAATGAAGTCACGGCAATGGAGTCACGACAATGAAGTCACGACAATAAAGTCACGACAATTGAGTCACGACAATTGAGTCACGACAATTGAGTTACGAAAATTAGGTCACGACAATTGAGTCACGACAATGGAGTCACGACAATTGAGTTACGACAATTGAGTCACGACAATGGAGTCACGACAATTGAGTCATGACAATTGAGTCACGACAATGGAGTCACGACAATTGAGTCACGACAATGGAGTCACGACAATTGAGTCATGACAATTGAGTCACGACAATGGAGTCACGACAATTGAGTCACGACAATGGAGTCACGACAATTGAGTCACGACAATGGAGTCACGACAATTGAATCACGACGATGGAGTCATGACAATTGAGTCACCATAATGGAGTCACCACAAATGATCACGACAATGGAGTCACGACAATTGGCTCATGACAATGGAGTCACGGCGATGGAGTCACGACAATTGAGTCACCACAATGGAGTCACATATCCAATCCTGGTATTCAGTTCAGAAATGATCAAGATAATGGAGTCACGACAATGGATTTACGACAATGGAGGCACGACAATGGAGTCATAACAATAGAGTCAGTATAATCAATTCACTTATATGATCCCGACGCTCAGGGCAATCGAGCCAACAATTTAATTCTAACACCACAGTTATAGTCTAACGTACGACTTATTCTGACACATGTCAATACATCAACTGATGGCATCTGCAAGCCCATCTCTGATAACTTTCTGTCAACGTCCTGATGGCATCTACAAGCCCATATCCGACAATACTTTTCCTGGATGGCATATTTAAGCCCACCTCCGAGAAAAGTCCCTGCATCAGCAAGGGCAAATTTCTTGGTATTTTAGTGTTCAATCCTCTTCCACCTTCAGATTCCGACTAGCACACAAGCCAATCTACATCTTCAAGTTTAAGAAAATTGGACAGGGGCAGCTATCATACCCCAAATTTTCCCATAATATTTCCAGATATTTTGACTCACCTGACTTTCAACTGCTTGAGAATATGCAAGAATTGGGCACATTTACTTCTCTCCTAAGCAATTAACCCACAACTAGGGTTTTGCTCCTCTCAAAGTAAAATCAGGTTCCGACACCGCAAGTGGACTTCATGGCCTCTCATATGCTTCAAAGTATCCCCATGCCAAGTTGCAAGCTCTGCTTCATAAGTATGCTTAGTCAACTACTCAAATGGACAACGGTCGACCAATTTGACCTAAAAGTCAACTATGGTCAAATCACACTCAAAACTCCTGATTTTTGGTCAACATCAATATTTTGAAGTCACATTCATCATTTGATCAAGGTTTTATCATATTCATCAAGGAAAGCTCAGAAATCATCAAAACTTGAAGTTGCTAAATTAAGGTTTTAGGAGAAAGTCAACCCAACTTTGACTAGCCATAACTTTCACATGGTTCATCATAAATTCCCCACCAAAGCTCATTCTCAAGGAAATTCAATTCTCTACAACTTTGTCTCTCTAAAGCCAAGGCCAAAAATGCTTCATTTGAGAGATATGAGCCAAAACATTATAGGTCCTTCTAGAAGCTCGGAAAAAGCTGTTTTTTGTCAGGACCAATATCTTCAAGATAGAATTCTCAAATGCAAAATATGCTCCAAAGTGGCTTGTATAGGACATATTGGGCTTTCCAAAAAGTCCTAGAACACTTTCGTACCACAAAAATTGAGAGAGATATGATCGATAGAAGTTAGTCGAATTTCAAGAAATGCACAAAACCCTAATAGGTGAATTTTGAACTTTTAAGCTAATGGGCTTAAAGTTTGGACTTTAAATATGATCATGACACAAGTAAGGACCTATAAGTAAACCCTCATATTTTTGTGACATTTATTTGATTTATTTGGATATTTATTCATTTAAATGCCAAAATAAATTAAATAAAATCATAGAATAATGAAATAAATTGTGGGACTTTACTCTTAATCATCCAAAGGCCCAAACAATACCAATAGGAGGTCCAAATTTTGCTCATATAGGATGGAGAGGTATTAGCCAAATTGAGAAGGGAAATGTATGATTTTTCAATCAACCCTCTAACTCTCCAAACAAAAAGGACCCAAGCCCATTCATGACCTAATCTTGTTCCCTTACATATACCTAATGCACACAAGACAAAAGGGGGTCGACAGCCAAAGAAGATAAAGATTCTCCAAGTTTCCAAATATGCAAAAAAACTAAGGCATGATTTAACAAATGTTTACAGCATTCCTGGATCTATTTGAAGGACTCATATCTCTTCCTGAGATCTCCAGGAGCTTCCCCAAGTCCAAAACCAACCTCATTGGTGCTTGGAGCCCGCTCAGTACAAATCACCGGTGAGGTATGGATTCTTATTCTCAGAATCCTTAATGAATTCGGTTTCAGGTCCATGTGACCTTTGGTTTGGAGTTATGCTGGTAGTTTTGAGATTATGAGGGCAATTGCATGAAGGTTTTGACGCAAGGACGACACTGCACCATTGTTACCGGCGAGTTACGAAGAGCTCGCGAAGTGCATAAACCAAGGCTCTATTCAAATTCTTGAGCCCATATTTAAATTCCTGGGCGTTTTTTTATGTGGAATAGGTGTTTTCTCGTTGTTGTTTGAAAGCTTTTTTTGCAGGCGCCATCGGAGAAGATGGCTGCAACCGCCGTCCACGGTGGCTCCTGAAAGTCAAGGGTTCCCCCAAGAAGTTTGACCTTCTACGTGTCCAAACTCTTGCATGTGGTTGGTCCTTTTGAAATCCAAAATGCGCGCGTGTGTTTGGGCTTTTGAGTTTTGATATTTCAACGTTATTTTCTTATATATTAAATCGCAGGCGTGATAATGATGCATGACTAACATTGGCATAGTAGATTGGTTGAGTCTCAATTAACCCTGGGAATACGAGTTCGAGCCCTAACTTTTGCGAAATTGTTTTCTTATTTATTCCTGGGCTTTAACGTTACAAAACCATTGTTTGCCACTACTCAATCAAGATCATGCACCTGGCTTGGCTGGAGGGAAAGGCTGCCTATGACTCCAATAGGAAAGGTTCAATCCTCAGCCCATGCATTATTTTTATGACCTTTTTACACCAATATTATTATTAGTTAGGTTATTAGCACTTAAAAAAAATAGGATGAGGTTCCCTTTTAATTTAATTTAGTTTAGTTAATTAATTTGGGTTAAACAATTTAGGTTAGTTTTAATATTAATTTCCATTATTTAAGTAATTAGGAAAATTAGGTTTATTTAATCAATTGAATTTTTCTTTTAATTTTTACTTAGTGCAATTAGGCTCAGTAATTAGTTTCCAATTAACTCTTATTTAACTACTAGTTTTCTTTTCTCCGGTGAATGTTGTTACTAGGGTTTTAACCCTTAGGTTTTAACCTTTAGGTTTGTCTAGGTTTTTTAGCCATAAGGTTTTTTAACCTTGACTTTAAGTATATTTTATTCGCGATTTCTCTCCTCATCTGGTACTCCAATGTATGTCGCATGCCTTTGATTGATTGCTTTTATTTATTTTTGCCATTTAAATTCTAGAAAATGTGTATAGGCTTGCAAGGTTTTTTATAATAGCTTAGGGCTTTTAATTTTCCGCCTTTAATTTCTGCATTTTATTTTCCGCTTTTTCCTTGGGTTTTTTGGCTATGTAATCCCCTATCCTGAAGCCTTGTAATAGCAAAGGATTTTACTTTCCGCATTTTATTTTCCGCAAATTATAACTTCTAGTAACCTAGGGAGTGATAACCTGCAAACTGAATTTAGATCACTAAATTTACAAGATAAATATCTGAATCCAACTCACGTGATTGAAGCACCCACACACCTTTTAGGTAACCTCTTTTATGTTGCCTTTCGATTAAAAATAGTCAAGTCCCTCGAATACGAGGATACCTTAGCAATGTTTCCCTCAGTTCATTATCATCATCAAAGATCATAAGTCCCTTCGATGTTGCCTACAAATGTATATGATCTTGTCCCTCGAGGTTGCCTATGATAAGATGATGATCGTCCCTTTCCAATGCTAAGGTATCCTCATTAGTTGCCTAAAATGACTATTATATTCTTCCATGAGACTTCCTATCCTCTTTATGGTATGGATAGCCTTATGGCGAACGATAATCCTCGATGACCCTTTTCAAATCTAATGAAAAGACTACCTACCCTTCTTATGGTATAGATAGCCTTTTCAAACGAAAATCTTAAAGAACAGAAAGACATTAAACTTAGGGTAGGTGCTTTTAACTGCTTACTCACTATTCAAACTCAAATTACTTTTCACCACCCTTTTTTAAATCAATTTAAAAAGGCTACGCTTATTTACAAGCTAAAGTCCTTATTCAAATATTTTCAATTCGCACACTACAATTCCTTTTCAAACAATTTAAACAAAGTGAGCTAAGAAATTAAGAGCACAAGGATAACCATGGATGCAAAGGGTGCTCATACCTTCCCTTTGTATAACCTATCCCCCGAACTCAATCTCTTTCAAAGGTCTTTCCTGTTCTTTTTGCCTTTCCAATTGGATAAAATAAAATTCGGTGGCGACTCTTGCTCACTGAACCATTTGTTTGCGAATTAAAACGTTAGTTCTCCCATCGTATTATTCTCGATAACTTTCCAAATGCCTTGCACACCAACACACAAGTTAGAGATAACAAACACCGCAATCGGAAATGCGTTATTGCATTATAAGCTAAGAGAAAATGAACAATTAACGCAAACATGAAATGGACAACAAATTTCAAGGGGAAAACAAACATAAATAACCTACATTCAATCAATACAAATCATCTCACAAGATAGCACGTTTCATAAGCTTTCCAACGATATAAAGAACATGCAAATCGGAGTTACGAGTAAAAAGATATGAAAGATTGAAGTTAGGAACTAAAACAAGCAAAAACACAGCTCTGCGTCGACCTAAAGCACCTATGTGTCAAACTGAAGGGTCGACCTGAGCTAACCCGAGACATGCTAAAAAGAACGTGCGTCGACTTGAGCAAAGCATGCGTCGACCTGTACAAGCTACGTGTCGACCTGAAGGGTCGACCTGAGCTATCCCGAGGCAGGCAAGAAAGAACATGTGTCGACCTGTGCACCCTGTGCGTCGACCTATGCAGCAGAAAAACACTATGCGTCGACCTACGCTTAGTATGCGTCGACCTATACAGCCAAAATAACCAAAAAAACAGCTTTTCGCGAAAGCGACCAAAAATACGTTCCTCCACAAACAACCATCATACGAGCAACAATACAACATGCAATTTTAAGAGCAACAAGCATTCACATTGTGCAACATGTAGGATTCAATTTATGCATGAAAATTAACATCAAACGATATGCAAACAATCAACGCGTCGATGTTGCAACATGAGCATGAAGAGCAAAATCCAACAAATACACATTAGATCATCGATAACAAATAGCAAAGTTAAGAATCCAATTAAACAACATCATTTGATAACTCAATTGGTTCTTCAAAAACACAACAATTAAGCATTTCATCAAGAAATTATCATGTAAGCATTGAATCGTAAGCATTGTGATCATGTCATCAAGAGTAAATCGTTATCAAGCCTCAAATCGAATCAATTACGCATAGGCATCATGAATCATCATTCCACAATCAATTATCACATACTAGTGCACAAATTTAAGAACAAATGCTTCATATGAACAAAATATCAAACACCTAGCATGCGTTTTCTTGTGTCTCAAGTAAAGTGCACACGATATGAAGAACAATCAACTCACGACCTCAAATCTCATCAATTAAGCACAATCAACAAGAAATATATACCGATAGTCGATAATCACATGCTAAAACTCAAAATCAAAAGCAAATGCTTCACATAAGCCAATTATCAAACACTTAGCATGCATCTTCTTTCATCACAAGTAATATGCACATATTAGCAACAACAATCCACCGATAAGTCTCAAACTCAAACAATTTAACAAAACTAATGTGAATTATCCAATTAACATACAACTATCATCATCAATTATTATAGATCCATCATCCACAATCAAAAATCATCATGATCAATTTGAATTAAGCAACAAAATTAATGATATAGTAAGGTTAATAGCGATTTTACCGGATCAAAGGAAGAGAATGAGATCGGATGAACACGAACGCGAACACGACACGAACGCGAATAAAATCTGAGAGGTATAGGGAGGAGGAGTGGCGTGCAAGATCATATGGAGAGGGAGAGAGATCCAAATTTGATGCTCAATGAGAAAGAAGATTCTTCACTCTTGCTTTGATCTTCATTTGTTCTTGATATTTGATCTTGAATTGATGAAGATTGATGAAGTTTTTGTGAGTTTTTATAGTTTTGATCCTAGACAATTGAGAGAGAATTGAGAGAAAGTGTTTTTTAGAATTTTCGGTGAATTAAAGTTATGAGAGGAAAAGAGGGGAAATGGTTTATATAGTGTGAATGGTGAAAAATGTCAGAAACGCCCTTAATTATCTCTTTTTGCTCGTTTTCGAAGAAATGCGACCCGGTGCGAAATTTGAAAACGGGACCAGTGTCAACTCGAAGATGACAAAATTTCTGAATCGTAGCCATGAGAATCGTCTCGATCCGATAAGCGGTGAAGAAATTACACGCGTTTGAATGACGAGAAACGCCTATTCATCTGGCGCGACTGTGCAGAATTTTGTGAGTACCGCTCAAAGAACTCGATAAAACTCCATCTTCGGCTCGAAATATGGACAAACATGTGTGACGAAGAATCGGAGCTAACGAAATTTTTGAGAGAATTCCGCTGGAATGGACTTCATATGATAAAAATTGAAGAAGTTATTAATTTTCAAACTTGTCGCGACATACCCGAAAACACACTTTTTACTGAAAAATCATTACGCTCTTCAAAATACTGGGCATTTTCTGTGCATAATTGGTCGATGGCCCGAACATATGAAATTTCAAAAATGATGGCACGGAGCTCCAGTTAAAATCTCGAGCGAATCTGACAAACGGATCATGATATATGAATTTTCTAATGCCCAAAAACCTACATTCAGCACCATTTTTCACTGCGAAAGCTCAAGTAATTTGCTAATTTGACCACCTTCCTCAAAGAATGGTTTCTGAGCCAAAAACAAAAATTGTAAGCAATGTCGAAACAATCCTGGTTACGCGGGAACCAAGCTCATAACACCTTTCAGCTAAGACTTGTGAATTTCTTCGCATTTTCACCGTATAAACCAATCTTCACGTCACATTTCCTTAAAACCATGAAAACTCGTTATTATTTTTCTTCCCTTTTCGAACGACGAAGTAAACGTCTTTGATAACTTATAGCTCAAATAAAGAGGGAAAATTTTGGGGTGCAACAGGTAGCCCCTATGACTATACGATGACCTCGATGGCCCTTTACATCCAATGAAAGGACTTCCCACTAACTAATGGTGTGGATAGTCTCTTTCCCTTTTTAAGAACAAGAAAGACCTTAAAAACTTATGGTAGGTAACTCATAATTGCTTTCTCAATTCAAAAAACAATTCAAAATGCTTTTCACACCTTCTCATACCCCAAACGTTGCCCTCATTTATTTGCAAATGTCATTTTATTTCAAATAAGTGACATAGCCCAGTTGGTAAGGATTTGAGGTTAAAAGGTACAAGAGCAAGATGTCCCGGGTGTCATACCTTAATTTTGACCCCCCCTGAGATGTCACACCTCCAAACATCTCATCAAACTCATGACAGGTACTCAGAGCAGTCACTTGTTCATCTGGTACCAAATCGAGGATGTTCAAGGACAAAAGAGCCCAGGCAAAGGATTAATCAATAAAAGGAATGGTCTCTAAAACAATCACAAGACTCAAATGATTCAGTCATTCACCTATGATTGATTAGACACCAGTCATCAAGACTCAAGTTTGCCCAAATCACCAGACTAGGGTTTTGAGCCCATCAAGGACTGAAATCAGGGACCACATTTGGGAACCCCTAAAAAGCTCCAGGACATCACTTAAAGGATTCAATCATCTTCAAATGACCCATATGACAATATCCATTTAGCATTGTACCTCAATTCAAGATATACAGTTATCAATTTCATCTAGTCAACAATTAGGGTTTTTGACCTAATTCACCTAGACAGTTGAGTTTTAATCAGGACATGGGTCCACAACTCAAAACATGGCTCAAAAACTTCTATTACCTCAATATAATCCATTCATATCATTCATGTGAGGAGGAGAGCTTGATTCAACACAAAAGTCCAAAATTTCACTTCATCTGGAAAAAGTCAACTATAGAAGATCACCTTTGACTTTTAGGATTTTTGGTCAAACCTTAACTTTTAAGGATCAATATCATCAAAATATGATTATTACAGACATTTGACCAAAGAAAATCAAGAAAATTCATCAAGGATCAAAAAGTCAAACTAAGTGCATTTTGACCTAGTTCATGGATCTCAAAATTTTGCTTACACACTCAAAAATCTCCCAACATGAAAGTTGTAGATCTCATGAAATAAAACAACTTCTCACAATGCAACTTTTTTCAAGAGATCAATCATTTAAGAGATATGGGCTTTTGAAGTTATGGGTCATAAAAACTTAGAAAAAATTCTAAGTGTTTTTTAACCTTGTTTTCTTCAAACTTTGGGCATGTTTTTCACAATTTTCTCAAGAGATTTTGAAGAAACTCGAAAATAATGAATTGAATTACATGTTAAGGGCTTTCCAAATTGTTCTCAACCTTCTCCAAATTCATTTTGAGCTAGGTGTTATGCTTGTCCAAAGTTGGCCTCATGAAGTGAAATTATAGGTCATGTACCATTTTGAAACTTTGCAAATTTGTGCAAATGGCTCTACTAATTGATGCTACACGACCCATAACACATAAGTAAAGATGCCATGCATTCATTTTCACCATGGCATGAGGATTGGAGAATATTCCTGATCTTACCGAGCAAATCAGTTGGCCAGCAACAATGAAGGCTTGAAGTTCCGAACGGTTGAGAGGAAAAAAAAGGGTTGTACCTGTAAGGCACTCTGATGCCAAAGTAAGTATGTGTTCCACAAGGTACGATAAAGTGAGATAGTTTTGGGTAAGAAAATATTACCTTGCCCTCTGTGTGAAGAGGGCTATTTATCAGATGTTCTTGTGCGGATTCGACTCCTTATTCTGTGGCGGATATTTAGGCTTTACGCGTGGTAGTTATTTACCGGGAACGAGGGTCTCTCGTGGTCAATTACATTGTGAGTATGCTCGGAACGATCGGGTGGAACTTGCCACGCGTGTCCTAGAGTGTATCGGGCCGAAGGTTGGATTGGCCCAAATCAGATAAATTGGGCCGGTCCAGAATAGGAGCCCCTCAAGTTATTGCTTCTGCTCGTGGGAGTGACGACATAAAGGAAGTTGATCCGGGGGACCTGCCGGGGACGCGCGCTTTGGTAATCCGAGGGGGGTAGGCCTGAGGCTTCCGAGTAGAGGAAGGGGCAGGCCGGGAGTTAGGAAGCGTGACGTTTTGGAGAAGTTAGTTAAGGGGCACGTCGCATTTAATGCAAAATGATGGCTACCCTATACCTAGGCTATTAGGGTTAATGATAGCCATGCCGTTTTAGTGTTGCACGTGTGGTGCATGTAACATCTCTAACGGCCTATAAATACCAGGGTTTGCCATTTTCCCCAAACTTTTCAAATTCTTCTCCTTCGTTTTCTCCTCTCTGCCGTCGACCGTTCGATTTGCTGTGGTGGTCTTCGCCTTGTTCTTCACTTCATCAAAAAACCTTACGTGTAGGTTCGTTTTTGGTTTTGTTTTACAGTTTTTCATGCTTTGATGTTTGCTAGGAATCGATTGCCTGTGGTTAGGGTAGGTTTTAGAGATGATTTTTGAAGGTATAGGACAGAACTGTCGATATGTGGCGTAGATGGAGGAGTTCTCTGTCGCTTATGAAGGAGTACGGTTGATTTTTCCCTGAGGATAACGTTTTAGCTTTTGATGGCAGTTTGGGATGAGTGATCAACCGTGACTGAGTTTTTAGCGTTTTTTATAGGAGAGTAGGCCGTCATGGCGTAGTGTGTGTTTTCCTTTTTGCTCGGATTCTGTTTTTCTGGATAAAGGCAAGGTCGCGGGCCGTTCGGTCTTTGGACCGTTGTTGCGCCCTTTCACTCTGAACGGTGGTGGAAGGGTGGATTTGATTTTACTGTCGAATTCACTATTCTCCCCTGTGTTTCAGGTGAAATATGACCGAACTGGGACGCCCGTCAGCCTCAGGTTCGTCGTCCTCCACTCCTCCGGCTCGGTAGGAGGTGCCCCTGTCAGCCTGGGTGGTCCAAGAAGCGCTCGACGTCGAGAGTTATTTTCTGGAGGATGACTCGGACATCTTTACGAAGATCGGGGGTTATGTGGACCCTTCCGAGGACACCTCTAGAAATGGGTGGTCGGTTCTTATCCCGGCTGAAGGAGATCGTATCTGTGACGTATATACCCCTGATCTGATCCCCATGTATGAAGTAGTCTTCCGAGAAATGGGGTTCCGTGTGCCTTTTTCAGAGTTTCATATGGCTGTTCTTAACCACTTGGAGGTGGCCCCTACGAAACTTCATCCTAATTCCATTGCTTTCATCCGGGCGTTCGAGCTGGTTTGCTCTCATTTGAAGATAGGGGCGACCATTCCTTTGTTCTTTTATATATTTTGCATGCAGCACACGGTGAGGGATGGTCGGTTTGGATGGGTGTCCTTAAAGCAGTCTAAGAAGATCTTCAAGTCTTACTCGGATTCCCTGAAGGGTTATAAGCCCCGTTTCTTCCTCATCCGTCCTCAGTCTCGGGAGGCCTTAGACAGTGTTTTTGCTAGGGTCCCGACTGTGGATGTTAATGGTCCTCCAGTACTTAACGATATTGGGGAGTTAGTTACTGCTCGGAGACACAAGTTTAGATTTTTCTGGTCTCGGGATCACTTTAAGTATGGTGCTGACCAGTATATTACCAAGCTTTTGGATTTGGATGAGGATGCTCGGGGGGACTATGCTCTCCTTCAGAATTTCGTGCAAGGCCTTCCTGCGGTCAGCAAGGTGGACCGCTCGGGGAAGCCTGTTGCAGATAAAGATGGGAAGATCATTAGGGAGCCGGGCTTGATAAGTATAAAAGAACTCCTGGCTAGTGGAACTGATGAGGGAGCATTTGCCTATCTGGGTATCTACCCCTCTCCCCTTTATTTTGTTATTTTAACTTATCATTTTGTCGTTGTAGCTTTTTGTAATGACCCTATGACGGATTGATCCTCACGCTTTTGTTTTGATTCTTTTTGCAGAGTCGATGGATCGGGCTCGTCATGAACGGATGCTCAAAGAGGCGAGCAAGGCCAAGGGGATTGTCAAGAAGAGTGCAGGTCCCAGGTTGGCTGCGGTGGAGAGATCCCTAGCGACGGGCTCAGGCGCTTCCTCTTCCTCCCCAACTGCTGTTGGTTCCCCGGCGCCAGCCTCTAAACAGGGTGAATCCTTGAGGCCGGTCATGGTGCTTCCTTCCCCTCTTCGTCAACAGCCATATCAGGATGCATTGGTTTGTCGTAAGCGACAGAGGACCGAGGCCGTGGACCTTACTCAGGAGGAAGTTGCTGATATGTTTATCATTCCTTCGTGCTTCCTCCAGCCCCGGTTCTTTGAAGGTGGGCCCTCTTTGACCATTCCTCGTGCTGAATCCCTTCATATTGAAGGTTTGGAACCTTCTGTTCGCCAAAGGTTCCTTGTGCAGGATGCTTCAGCCTTGGCTTGGGTTCTGGAGATGGCTACTCTCTATGCTCGTTTGGCCCCCTTGTCGGTGGAAGTAGTGAGATTTCTCGAGGAGGATGTCAAGATGAAGACTTCTGCCCTGATGGACCGGGAGCAACTGCTTAAGGAGCAGGGTGAAGAGTTGGTGACCGTGAAGGCTCGGCTGAGTGCGAAGGAGGACGCCTTGGCTGATGTATAAGGTCAATACACCTTGCTCTCCCGGAATCTGTTTGGATCGATTATGTCCTCTTCGGTGAGGGAGGCCTCTCTTTGCCGTTCTCAAGCTCCTGCTGAGGATGAGTCAGAAGAGGAGAGGGCTCTCTTAACCCGGGCAGAACTGATCCAATACATCAGGGTCTTGGGGAGCAATTGCGTGGCGGCTGCCGAGGACACCTATAACTATACTGTGGCCCAGCTCAAATTGAAGAATCCTGGGGTGGAGTTGGTGACCGAGGGTACCGGGCCTTATCATCGTGTGGAGGGCGACTAGATAGTTTCTCCGGTCTTCGGAGAGGAGCTAGTGATGCAGGAAGCCGAGGAGGTCCCCGTTGAAGAAGGTGCTTGAAGGTTTTTTATTTTGTGTTCAAGTGTTAGGACTACGCGCCTTTGTTTTGTAATGATTTTCTGGGGGGTATGCCCCCATTTCTTATTTTGTACGAATATTTACCAGCTCGGTCTTTATGGCCGTAGTTGAGTACATCATCGGGCTTTTTGCCCGTCTTTATTTAAAAGTACTTAGTTTTTAACGCTTTTGTTAGTTTTCTTGGAACTTGTGTGCATGCGTTTTCAGTTTTTTGGGAAATATGTTATTGGTTCCCAACGTCTTTGTTCATTAAAGGCTTGTTCATTACCTAAGCTTGATGTTCCCCTTCTTCTTTTATAAAAGAAGGTCTCATGGACCTCTCTTTCTTCATTTCTCGCAGGAATGGGTGGCGCTGAAGGAAAAAAGGTATCTTCAACCTCGTGCTCTCGTGGAGTGAAGAAGGTGAAGGAGAAGAAGGCCTCGACCGGCTCTGCTTCTTGTTCCCATGGTTCTTTGAGTTCAGATGCCCATGCTCAGGCGACTGGTGTGAGAGTCGTGGTTGACGCGAATGGTTCTGAGACCAAATGGGATGAAGACTGGTACCAGTATCTTTACTCGGAGGAATTTGCTCGTCGGGAGGAGTGAAGCGTTTTCCTTTTTTATTCGATGTTCATTTTGTAATCTTCATGAATGATGAATAAAGTATCACTGTTGTGTTTTGTGTGTTTATTTTGCATCTTTGGGAGGTTTGCTCGAATATAATGTATTGATCGCCCAGTGAGTGGAAATGTGGTCGATTGCCGGGGACATGCGCCTAGCGTGTGGTGAGTCTCGGATTTCGATGTGTTGAGCTCCGGGGCTCATGGCGTGAACAGTCCCCTCTCGAGCGGGGTGTTCTGCCTTCGTGGTACATGATTAAGACGAGAATGCTCGGTATTCGGGTTCCCTGAAGGACAAGGAGTCTGTTCGATTAAGAGAGCAGGCTTCTGTCGTTTTGTTTCATTTAGAGGTGCTCGGCGCGTACCAGGATGCACCTGTGTTTTTAGCTGTAATATTGTTTAAGTTTTTCAGCGTTCCAAGGTCGAGCGAGTTTTTCTCCTTGCAAATTCTCCAAGTAGTATGCCCCGTTTTTTGTCCTTGCTCGGACACGATAAGGGCCTTCCCAATTTGCGGCCAGTTTGCCTTCTCGGGAATCTTTGTGGTTTCTTTTGAGCACTAGGCTGTCTACTTTAAATTCCCGTTTAATGACCTACACGTCATGTCTTAGGGCGATTTTTTGCTTGAGTGAGGCTTCGCGCAAAGCGGCCCCGGTGCGGATTTCCTCGACCAGATCGAGCTCTTCCCTGATTGCCTCGACGTTGCCCTCTATTTCGAGTGGATCTTTGATGCGTATCGAGGTCACATGTATCTCGATGGGGATCACGGCCTCCATTCCGTACGTTAGTCGAAAGGGGGTCTCCCCGGTGTTGGAGTGTGGGGTGGTGCGATAAGCCGAGAGGACGTTGTGTAGCTCTTCCACCCATCCCTTATTTTATTTCGGCTAGTCTTCTTTTAAGGCCCCTCAAAATTACCCTTTTGGCGGCCTCCGCTTGCCCGTTAGTTTATGGGTGCTCGACTGATGCAAAATGTTGTTTGGTTCCTAATTTCGTGACGAACTCTTGAAAACGTCCGTCGGTGAACTGGGTGCTGTTGTCGGTGATGATGGCCAAGGGTACTCCGAACCGGGCGAGGATGTTTCTGTTGTAGAAGCGAAGCACGTTCAGGGATGTTATTTTGGCCAGTGGTTTGGCTTCGATCCATTTAGTGAAATAATCGATTGCGATTATTAAGTACTTGTTTTGATTGCTTCCAGTCACGAGCAGGCCGAGGAGATCCATGCCCCACCATGCAAACGGCCAGGGAGATGACGGGGACTTAAGCTTGTTGGGGGGTGCCAGGTGCATGTCCGCAAAACGTTGGCATTTGTCGCACTTCTTTACGTATTCCTTGGCGTCGTTTTGCATCGTGGGCCAATAGTATCCGGCTCAGAGGGCTTTCCGAGCGAGGGATTTCCCTCCTAAGTGCTAGGCATTGATTCCTTCGTGTATCTCTCGGAGTATGTGGGGAGTCGTGCCCTCATCTATGCACTTAAGGAGGGTTATGGCAAATCCTCGCTGGTAGAGGCGATTTTCGACCAAGACGTATGAGCAGGCTCTTCTTTGGATTACGGATGCCTCTTTTTGATCGGCGGGCAGGAGGTCTCTAGTTAGGTAATTATATACGGGGGTCATCCAGCAGGACGCATCTCCGATCGAGTTTACGGGTCTTAACACGGATGAAGATTCGGTACTGGGTTTTGGCAATATTTCCTGGATTACGAATTTGTTGCCCCCTTTCTTCCTCGTACTAGCTAGCTTTGATAAGACGTCTGCTCGGGAGTAATGTTCCCTAGGGATGTGTTTTACTTTGGCGCTTCTGAACCGGGTTAGTCTTTCTCGTACGAGGGCCAGGTACTTGGCGAGGGCTTCGCTTTTGACCTGGTATTCGCTTGAGATGTGGGACGCGACCAGTTGAGAGTCGGTGAATACCTCAATGTCCTCGGCTTCTAAATCGTTTGCAAGCGTAATCCGGCGAGCAGGGCCTCATATTCGGCTTGGTTGTTGGATGTTGAAAATGAAAGCGAGAGGAACACCTCTTTGAGGGTTCCTTCCCTGTTTTCTAGAATGATCCCCGCTCCGCTGCCAGTTGAGCTTGACGCTCCGTCCACGTATATGGTCCATCTTCAGGCGTTGTTGTTCGTCGTTTCGGGGAAGGCCATTTCAGCCACGAAATCTGCCAAGACCTGTGCCTTAAGGGCCTTTCTTCCTTCATACTTGATGTCGAACTCTGCAAGCTCTAATGACCAGCATAGCATGCGTCCGACCATATCGGGCTGTGCAAGCAATTTTTTAACAGGTTGCTCGGTTCGAACGATTAAGGTATGAGCTAGGAAATAGTGCTTGAGTCTCCGTGCTGCGGTTATTAGTGCGAGACCTACCTTTTCGATTTGTTGGTATTTGACCTCGGGGCCTTGGAGTGCTTTACTTGTGAAGTAAATGGGTTTCTGGCCTTCCAAGGTTTCTCGAATCAAGGCCGCGCTAACAGCCTCGGTGGCTACGGCGAGATAAAGGTAAAAGGTTTCTCCAACCTCATGCCTAGATAAGACCAGTGGGTTGGAGAGGGCTCGCTTGAGATGGGAGAGGGCGCGTTCGCACTCTTCTGTCCATTCGAAGGCGGTCTCCTTACGCAAAAGTTTAAATAAGGGAAGGGCGTGCTGGGCGGATTTGGCCACAAACCTGGATAGTGATCTGAGCATGTCGTTTAAAGTTTGGATTGACTTTTTTGAGTTCAGGGTGGGCAAATCCGAAAAAGCTCTGCATTTATCCGGGTTGGCTTTGATTCCTCTTTCCGATAAATAGAAACCGAGGAATTTTCCTGCCCGAACGTCGAACGTACATTTCTCGGGGTTGAACCTCATTTTTCACTTTCGGGCTTGCTCGAAAACCCTTTTGAGATGGGCGGAATGATCGGTTTCCTCTTGGGATTTGACGATCATATCGTCCATATAGACTTCGAGCATGTCGCCTATTTCCGCTCGGAATACTTTGTTCATCATGCACTGGTATGTTGCGTCGGCGTTCTTTAGACCGAAGGGCATTCCGTTTTAATAGTAGTTACCCGATTCGGTCATGATGGCCGTGTATTTCTTGTCAGTTTTAGCCAAGGGTATTTGATTGTACCCGGAGTATACGTCCATAAATGAAAGTAATTTAAAACCGGCGGAATTATCGACTAGTTTATCTATGTTACGAAGAGGATAAGCATCTTTTGGGTAAGCCCTATTGAGATCGGTGTAATCAGTGCACATGCGCCATTTTCCATTTGATTTTTTAACTACAACATTGGAGAGCCAAGTAGTATACTTGGCCTCAGATATAAATTTGGCCTCTAGGAGGTCTTTTACAACTAGTTCGGCCGCAGCCGTTTTTTCTGGTGACTGTTTTCTTCTTCTTTGAGCGATGGCCTTGCAGGTAGGGTCGATAGTCAGGTGATGGCAAGCCACCTCTGGATCGAGCTCCGGCCTCTCTGCAGCGCTCCAAGCGAATAGGTCGGCGTTTTCACGGAGGCAAGCTTTGAGTTGTCTTTTGGCCAGGTCCGGCAGGTCTGCTCCAATCTTGACTCCCTTTGTCGGATCTTCTCTGAGAGCCACGAGTTCGAAGTCTCCGTCGGGAATTGGCCGGAGGATCCCTTCCGATTTGCCTGAGTTGATGCTCTGCTCGGATTCTCCCAAAAAATGACTGTCGAGGTCGACAGTGTTGATGTGGGGCATAGATTTGTTGGTCTCGGAGATTGCGCTGGTCACAGTATTGTCTTGAGCTGGTGTCTTTATCGTGCTCAGGCCTTTGGCGGAAGCTTCAATGCATCTCCTGGCTGCTTCGATGTCGCTGTTGAGTGTTGCTACCTGCCCTTTGGTCGTATATTATTTAAGCTTGAGGTTCACGGTTGAGGGGACCACGATTAACTCGGCTAGTGTCGCGCGTCCAAGAATGCATTGGTATATCGAGGGGCAGTCGATGACGAGGAATTGGACTTTGACGGCCCTCGCCGTTTCTGCCGATCCGATTGTAACTATGAGCTCGACGAACCCCCACGGCTTAGTCACCGTGCCGTTGAAACCTTGTAGGTCTGATCCTACGTAGGGGGTGAGGTGATTGTCGTTCAGTTGCAGCGTTCTGAACAGTTTGGAGTACATGATGTCTACCGAACTTCCTTGTTCGACCAGTATCCGCCGCATGTCAAAGTTGGCCATCCGAGCCCGGATGAGGAGGGGAATGGTGGCATTGGATGCCCCGCCGGGTAATTCCTCTTTGTAAAAAGAGATGGAGGATGGGCTGCCCTTTGCGTGGTCGAGCGTAACGGCCTTAATTGCACTAGCCGAGATTAGTTCGTCGAATTTGCGTTTTACGGATCCCACGGTGAGCTTGCTGAATCCCCCGCCCGATATGACCATGGCGGAGGGGAACATCTCCCATGCGCAGTGAGGAACGGTGGTGATCGCCGATTTGGCCCATTCAGGGAGGTAAATGTCTTCCGGCCTGGTGATGCTCATAACTACTTGCATGGCGGGCGTATCTTCCACCGATTTTTCCTCGGTGATTGGTTTGGCTTCTTTGGCGGCCTCTGCTTCTTCGCGTATTGCTTCAGGTGTCCCTCCCTGATCAATATCTATATGGCATCCTTTAGGTGTATGCAATCCTCGGAAGAACTTCGATTTATCTACATTTGGTCACGCGGGCGTGGTTTTAGGGAAATGGACCTTCCCTGTCTGGAAGTCGGCGTTTGTGCACTCGTTTAAAATGCGTTTTCTTGAGGCGTTGAGCGGGGTGTATTCTCGGAACTTCCCAGCTGGGGATTTGTGGTCTTTGGGATCCCGGCCCTTGTCGTCTTTCTTTTTGTCCGTTCCCCGACGGGAATCGTCTTGGCGACCACTCTTGCTGGTTTCTTCTTGTCTAGAGTTGCGTGCCGTGTGAGCGGACTCCTTTTCCTCATATGGTATGTATGCCTGGGCTTTGAGGAAGAACTCGTCCAGAGTGGCCAACGTTTCGATCCCGACTGCCTTAGCAAAGTCTGAGCGTGGTCAGAGGCCTCTCTCGAGCAAGAATTTCTTCATATGGGCAGTGGTGGACACATGCACGGCTTCGTTGTTGAATCTTTCTATGTAATCCTATAAGGATTCGTCTTTTCCTTGGATGATGGCTTTTAAGGAAGCTTCTGACTTGGGGTGTCTCAGGGAGGCCGTGAAGTATCTGGAAAAAAGTTTTCCGAGCACTTTCCACGAAGTGATGGACTCATCGGGAAAACTTTTATACTAGGTCCTGGCTCCTTTGCGCAGGGTGGTAGGGAACAAACGACATTTGATGGCACCGAGCACTCCTCTAAAGTCGAAAAGGGCGTCGATGTTCTCTATGTGTTCGTCCGGGTCGGTGGTCCCGTCGTATGTGCCCAGCGGAGGGGATTTTTTGAGACCGGTTGGCAGGGGAGCCTCTAAGATTGCAAGGGATAGAGGACCATGGCGTTCCTCTTCGTCCTCACTGGCGGAAGGAGAAAAAGATCGGCTATGGCTACGCCTGCATCGCCTCCGGTTGTCGTCGTTCCTTGCCGGGGGTGATCTAGACTTCCTTTTTGGCCGAGGGGATTGTGAACGGTGTCGGGAACGATGGTCGCTCGACCCTTTCTTGGAAGATGGACCCGCATTATCCTTTTGAGTGGCGCTTCTGCTCAAGGGCCCTGATCCGGTCACTTTGCTGTTGTATGAGCACATTGGTTTGGGCATGAGCAGCTAGAACAGCGTTTATGGTCTGATCTTGAGGAGTCTAACCTTTAGAGAGGAAAGGGTTGCCCAGGATTTCTTCGTGGTTGTCCTTCCCGCTTGTATCTTCGAAATAATGAAATGGATCGTCTTGGAGATCTTTTGGAGAAGGGGACGTCGTGATACCGTCTTGATGGACGGTGTCTCTGGAAGGGGGAACGACGGAGATGTCGTTCTTATTGAGTATTGCATCGTCTAATAAAGAGGGATCTTCGTTATTGCCGGCCATGAGTAATGATTTGATGAAAGCTTTGGTTCCTGGGTTCTTGCGGGAGGCGAGAATGGTTCAAGAAGGTGCAAGAAAAAGGAACGGGGGAGCTAGAGTTCCCACAGACGACGCCACTGATCTTACCGAGCAGATATGATGGCCAGCAACAATGAAGGCTTGAAGTTCCGAACGGTTGAGAGGAAAAAAAAGGGTTCTAAATGCAAGGCACTCCGATACCAAAGTCAGTATGTGTTCCACAAGGTACAACAAAGTGAGAGAGTTTTGGGGTAAGAAAAGATTACCTTGCCCTCTATGAGAAGAGGGCTATTTATCAGATGTTCCTGTGCGGATTCGACTCCTTATTCTGGGGCGGATATTTAGGCTTCACGCTGTCATACCCCAAATTTGTCCTACCCTTTCAATTTTATCTGGCTTAGGCTTATGCATTTCATAGTCTCATGTACATACCTCCCATTAGGTCATTGACATAACATGCATCATTAATCAATAAATTTGGCTTAGGATCAAAGATCTTGGAAATCAGTGGTTTCTACTTCATTCAAGGTGGATTCATCTTGGACCATCTATGAGCTTGGATCAAGGGAATCATAGCTTAACTTATGATCACTATGGATTTCTATCTCATCATTGTGCGAAACTATTCTACATCAAAGTGGTTTCACTTGAACTCTCTTCAGTGGTCAAAAAGAGTTTGCTTAGATGGCTTGAATCACAATACATTTACCGTGGGTCCGAATTCCCTTTGACTTCAATACCTCTTCGTGATTCAAGAAATGCCCTCTAATTAGTCGTGACTCTTTGAGCTATGCAAACTATCTATTTGGCTCTCACGAAAGGCTTTGATGTAAATATGGTAATTGGCGTCTCATCTCATGGTTTATCTCAATACAAGATACAAATTGAAGAGATTCGAATTCGAAATTGGTAATAAAGATAGAGTTTCATTAATATTCCAAATAAAGTTCAAGCTACAAATGACTTCCAGCATTTAAATTCCCCAAGCAATTTCCCATCACTTCTTTATGCATTGCATTCACCATTTTGGTCGTGCATACATTCCAAACATCAATTGTCCAAGCCTTATTCAAAAAAACATTCATATATTCCCTCTTTCAAGATTTCCACATAATCAATGCCAAATTCCTCACAAATACTCTCCATTTCCAACTACAAAATTCAAAAAAAAAACAATTTGTACATTGACTTCCAAATTTCTTGAAGGGTGAGTCCATTCGATATCATTATACGTTCATTACACAATCCAAATCCATATACTACATAAAAGAAAACAAAAAGAAGCATGTCAAAAGATCTAATCCTATGTTGCCAAAACCTACAAATTCTATGGTTGTCTCTTTAATTTAATAACATCCAATTCTCTTCTTCAACCATGTGGTTCCAATACCTATGACACTTTTCCTTCAAGACAACATCACCATCCTGCAGCAACAAAATGGGCATTGAAGGTTATGCATTTGGAGAATCATGCAATGCGTTACAAGAAAATTGAGTCCAGACCTTCAGAAGAAAAAGAAAACGGTTGAGCTCCATCATTCATAATAGTTTGTCATACAGGTTCAGTTCACATTCAAGTATTAGTTCACGGTTGAGTCAAATATATTCATAGCAATAAACCATCCTGCTGCCACATATTCAAACATAAACAAAAAAAATCATATGCACCAGTTCAATAATCCATATTTGCACATAACAGTCCTAACCATTTAAACCATGTTCAATAACCCCCACATTCAAACTTACACAAAAACCTGCAGTTAACCACTTACAAACAGCCATATATCTCAAACCTCCTAACTGTGTTGACATCTCCTAACAGTTGCCGAGCTGACTGATTTTCTAAGCCTTAGCCACATACTAACAAGTTTCCTAACAGCATTCAATTAACTTCATAAATAGAGAAACCATAAATCCTTACTAACATAACAGAGAAATCAGAATTTCAGAATTCAGCATACAACAACCTATCAGATCAATTCAAGCCGGCATCACTTCCATAGCAGCTCTGCACCAGCCAACATTATTTCATTTAATACACATTTCCATAACGTGCATCAAGCCATAAACTTCAAAACATCATCATCCAAAACCAAAGATAATTCAGCAAAAGGAATGGTTTCCATACAGTCAAATAAGCCAAAGAAAAAGCATACATATCCTACATTCAAACCATTTCACTACTAATGAAACCAGCCCTGCACTCACTAACAAAATCGGTTCAGACAAAAGGAGATACAAAGCAAAATGAACTATCAACAAAACAGAACAGAAAAGTCAGAACTACTAACAGCAGCTAAACAACCTCACTCTCTAACTGTCATAACAGAAATACCAAACAGAAAAACCATTTCCTAACCACATGTAACTAACTTCTACAAACCAGCTTAATTTCCCTAACAAATTCTAACAGATCCTATCAACCTATAACAACCTCTAACCGAATTTCAAATTGGCATAACTAACCTCACATTCCTAACTAACCTCGCATTCCTAACTAACTCACTTAACTTCCCTAACAGAACTACCAAACAGAATAACAAACTCTGTAAACAGCTCCAACTGATTCAAATCTTCACCCTCCAATTCATAACCGAATCCCAGATCCTAGGGCCCTCAATCACTCTCAATCTCTATATAATCTCCCTTCCCTCCATAATTCAAACACACGCCACTTTTCTCCTCCACCATCCACCATTCTCTCTTCCTCTCACTTCATTGATCTCCAACTTTTAGTCCTCTATCATCTTCTCTGCAACATCTCGCACTCCACCATCATTTTCTCCCTCACCCTCCCCACACGCTCTATTCACCATTGAAGGAGCTTCCAACTTTGAAGCTCCATTCAATCGAGCTTAGCTTCCATCATTTTTACATCTCTCAGACTCCTCCTCATGCTCTCAATCTCACAATAATCAACTTAATCTCTCAGTCTCAAGAATACCAGAGATACGAATATTCGAAAAAAACGGAAGAAGTGGAAGAAGAAGAAGATAACGCAAGAAGGAGAAGGATAACGGAAGAATACCTGAAGTGAAGACTTCGGCCAAATCGACATCGTCGAAGAAGCACCGGACTGACTCCGGTAGGTAAGCGCGAACTCCTCTAACCTTCTTCATTTCTTTACACTTATTTTGATGCCACGATGTAGTTCTTACTCCCCGGGACGCTTTCCCTCTCCCAATCGTTTGCTCCAATAGGTCACCACCGTTTAATTGTAGATTTGAGGCTTTTTAGGGTTTTAGGTCATGGTAGATTTCGAGAGAACGGGTAGGGTTTTGAAGGGAACGAGATGAATTAGGAAGAGAGAGAAGAGAGGAGCGTTTTGGTGCATTCAATTACGAGACAGGGTAAGCTTCGCCGCCTCCGGCGTGGCGGAGTGATTTGCGACGAGAATATGAGAATGAAGAGAGATTACGAGAGTGAGAGAGCTGTGTCTGAAGAGAGTCGAAGCGTCACCCCCTTTTTTAAGTTTTTATTTTTATTCAATTCATTTCTTTATTGGAAATAAAATCGGATAATAATCAAAACCTGTTCTTGGATCAAAACAATGAATCTTGGGCCTTTCACGAATTGCACCTCCCCTTGGCCCATGAACCTCCCTCATAAAAATCTGTAACAATAACAATTCTGGGCTGAATCTACTAACCTCACCCCTATACGGTCCACAACATCCTTTGTTGGATTGATTTCTGAAACACACAAAAATGCCCCTGGGCCTTGGTCTGGCTGGGCCTTGCGCCCATTCTGCTTCTTGCACCATCATGTTGCTCATACACCCCTGGCCTATGGATTTCTTTCAAAAGTGTTGTGTAACAAAAAAAACTGCTGGGCCAACACCCTGGGCCCAGCGCCTTTGCTATATACACTCTGATTTCAATTTACACCTCCCTGTTTCACTCTTTTTCTCTAAAAGTTCTTTTAATGAAAACATATAAAAATCATATTTTTTTTATGTAAATTTTAGTAGATTTTTTAGACTTTAATTTCTAGTTTCATTTAGGAATTCTCTTCACATTAAAAAACTCACAAAAATAATAGTTTTTTAGGTTATTTTTGCAATAACTCTTGAACCGTTTTCTTTATGTTTTGTACCATTTCCATGCTATTTTTGTATAATTGTTGTGTGATTTTGTTACTTGTTTTTCGCCACATTTTAGGTCTACTTTGTTAATATCATTTTAATGCTCCTTCTAGAATTGATAACATTAGGATCTAGAAATTCTCATTTTTAACAATTAGGCTAATACTTAGGCTAGTCTCCCCGATTTTCATTCTTTTTCTTTTACAACATTAAAAACATCTAATAAATATCAAAATAAAATCCCTTAAAAAAATACGAAGAAAATACTTAAAAAAACATTAATAAAAAAGTGAAAATCATTAAAAAGGGAATGGAAGCTTGAATCTCCCTTGCTTAAGGGAATCATTCGAGTGCTTGGATCTCCCTTGCTTTAGGGAACCATTCGAGCGTAAGTTCCCAATTTCTAAAAAACATCAATCAAAGAGTAACTCGAGTTTCCCTTGCTTAAGGGATTTCCTCGAAACGCTCAAAGTCTCTCTCTCATCTCTTTTTCTTAAGGGCAATGTTATTTCCGCTCGAATGCATCGTAGGCGATCCCTTATGCAAGAGTGCGAACGTTAACTCCGCCCAACTAAAAAACATAAAAACAAACAGAAAATCGTGAGCCGAACTACGGCGCTCTGATTCCTGAAAAGGATACGTAGGCATCAAGTCGTGGGGCTTGAACGAGCACAATTGCAAATATTCCTTCTTTTCCCGTATTTCTTTTTGCATGCATTCACATATAGGTAGACATAGTACACACCCCTTAGATAGAAACAAACATAGGTGGATACCATCGATTACGATGGGCGTGAGGGGTGCTAGTACCTTCCCCTTGTGTAACCGACTCCCGTACCTAGATTCTCTGGTCGCAAGACCTTGTTCCTTCCTTTTCTAGGTTTTCTGATATTCCTTTCGCTTTTGGGATAAATATATTAGTGGCGACTCTGTTCATTTTTTCACGAGCGCGCGACAGCTGGCGACTCTGCTGGGGATGTCCTAAGCAAGTCGATCCTAGCCTTTGTTTGTTGTTTGTTTATTGGGTTTTTCTTTGTTTGTTTATGTGTTCTGTATATATGTTTGCATATCATGTTTATTTCCGCTTGCACATCATGCATCTGGACTATATTATGGGTCCCCGTGGGGCCACATATTTTTCTGCTCTATTTTGCAAGTGGGGGGGTTTTGTGAGGTAAAAGGCCCACTACTCGGGCTAGTGACACATAGGATTAGCGTGGATGCTCATGTTGACTCCCGTAGCGCTTGCTATGATCGAGCTTGACATGAGGTACCACAACCGGGCGAGGTTCTTTCATGGAACACTGTGTCTGGCATGCTTGTTGCCTCAAACACTTTGTACCCCGTGGGAACTGTAGACCCTGGTGACCATTAGGGACCACTTGTCCGTGTCTAGACTACATACCCGTGAGATTGGGGTGGGACAGGAAACCTTGACTCCTACATACCTTTGGCTCTTTATATGTGAGGTCAGACCTTTATTTGGTATGTTCTCATGGTGCTTGATATTCTGGTATTCAAAAAGGCGTCGAACCTTTGATCCTGAGACATTTGACCTATGTAGAGATTTTACATAAGTTATCCAGAGATTGCACAGATTGCTACTCAGATTATGTGGACCCTTGATCCCATAATTTTGCATTGCATAAAATCATTGCTTTATCCACTTCATTTGTGGGGGATCCTAAAGTCTATTTCTAAAAAAAAAGGAAAAAGAAAAAGGAAATAGAAAAGATACTATATACAAAACAAACCTTGATTAAAAAAAAAAGAGAGAAAATAAAAGAAAGAAAAAGTGTGAAAAGACTTTAGGATTCTCCGTAAACGAAAACCTGCATTCATATTATCATGCATTTCATGGTTCTCTCAGAAACTTATAAGGGCCCTTTCTACTTAAATTCTGACTTCAACAACACAATTGACTTCTCACCGTTACGTACTCAAATGTTGATATTGGAACAACTCGGTGGGTTTTAAATGAGATGAGAACAGAAATGGAGACTGACATGAATCAGTGTATGGAGGTTATTCAAGCGTTTTCTCTTTGACAAGAAGAATTGAGACGAGTTCCTCCTAGGCCAAATGCAAATGTTGATCTCATTCATGAGAAGGTCTTATGTATCAGAATGTTTGAAATAATGTTGAGATCCCTATTCTTGGTAAAGAGAATTCACATCATTGAAGTCTGCAAGTTTCCAATTATTAAAACTAGCAAAGGGTTCCACCTCTTGGAGAAAAGATTGAAAGCCATAAAAAGTCGTGACGCCACTAATTCAGATGTTGTTGGTTTGTGCCTAGTGCCTGATATCAAGAAATGCAAGGAACATCCACTCTCACTCATAATGATGGATATTGAAGCTAAATTGGTAATCATCTCCTGTACATGTGTGGAAGTTGCTTAGGGCTCCCGATCGAGGGATAAGCAAGACGTATTCTTATCTTGAGCTTTGCACCACTTGCATTGCTCGAATCCCTTAAAGCACTACAAATTCCTAGGTGATTTCGTCAGAATCTTCTTCCAAGTGGTAATCAAGAGTGTTCTACACAATGCTTCTCATTCTCAAGGTTCTATTTCACATCCCAGTCGCCTTTTCGCGTAATTTCCTTCTCAGTGGCCTTCGCTTGTTAATAGAGACAAGAAGAATATGAGAAACAAATTGACGCGATTCTATTTCTTTGTGCCCATTCACTTCCCTGTTTGTTGGAATTTCAATTAGTAGCTCTCCTGAGTTTGATGACCATACAAGATTCTTTCCATGGTGATTACTACTCCAGCATCTGTATTTGGGGCTCCCGATTGAGGGATAAGCAAAACGTACTCTTATCTTGAGCATTGCATCACTCGCATTGCTCGAATCCCTTAAAGTAAGGCAAAAATTTACAACTCTTGGGTAACTTCGTCGGAGTTTTCTTTTGAAGTAATCTGAAGTGTTCACATGATAATGCTAAGTGACTACCATGCTTGAGCACAAAGCCATTCAACTGAGGATTGTGTGTCGTTCACTCCAAGAGGTTCATGCATGAGGTCTCAAAACTGCAGAAAGTATTCAAGAGCAATAAGTCCAGACGGAGTCAAGTCTCCTCAACAATGGCAGCCATTCAGTTCTTTACTGCATTCTCGTTCGTAACATTTCATTGTTTGTTTAAGCATTGCTAGCATGTAAAAACTTGTTAATTTCTGAATGAAAATCATAATACATTGTTTATGTTTGTCTTGAAGTAATCCATTCGTTTTCACTCATAAAATGTTTTTGGCATTACGATACCAACTTTACTAATTGCTTGCTTAGGCAAAAAGCTGAGGGAGAATGATGAAAAATAAAAACGGAAAATCTCTAATCATGTGTTTTTGAATAAAAACCCTACTGAGGATGTACAGGCATTATTTAGAATCCCCAAACACCGGAGATATAAGGGAGATAGACCCTCGACAACCCCTTTGAGCCTTGAAGTAGGAATTTCTTTTTCTAATCATAAAAAACCCTTATTTTAACCTTGGGGCAGGGTAGTGTTCATTTGACTTGATCGAGTTTTCAAAACTCACCAAAAGGGTATGCATCTAAGGGTACAACAATGGTTATCCTTCAAAAGGTTGAGGAATGTCAAAACCGCAATGATTATCCTTATTCCATCAAGAGGTCAAAAGATGACGATGCCACAATGGTTATCCCTCATCAACTAAATAATGAGGAAGTCACATCACTTCCAACAAATCAAAGACAAAGCGAGGTCACACGAATTGTAAAAAAAAAAAAGCAAAAAAAAAAAAAGAAATGGCAAAAAATGAATAAAAAAAATGATGAAAAAAATGATGATGAAATCGTCAAGCGAAAAACAAAGTCATGTGGTTAACAATCAAAAGAATAAGAAAGTGAGTGATTGCCATGTCCGAAAAACCTCATCGATTCTTCAACCATTTCTAAATTCCTTGTGAGGGATGAACACTCATGTTGAGTTAATTGAACCTAGGAATGGAGAACATCACGAAGGGGGTGAGAACAAATAATTTTGAACCTAAAAATCCTTTGTTTCTGGAAACCGTGAACCCGACCAAATCACAACCCTTAAAAGTCCTAATTGAAGTAGGGTTTATTTTGAAAGCGCACTCCGATGAGATAGCGTTCAACTGACTCCCAATGAAGCGAGACTCATATCCATGTTGGTATCGTATGTTTGCTTTATCTTCCATATGCGAAAATTGAGGTTGTGTCAACTAGTGATTCGGTTACAAGAGGTCGCAACCTCGTTTGATAAACAAGTTTTACAACTTCAAGACTAACATAGGCTTTGCATTAGAATTATCATTCTTAGAATTAACATTCTTTTGCATGCAAAATATGTGCTTAACATCAAGGAAATTTTCAAGGATGAGAATCAGTGAGTAACTTGATCATGTCAAAGTACAAGAAACTTGAGAACTCCGAGGAGTAAAAGCTAATCATCTCAAACATTGACCATCAAGGGGCAGGTTCTCTAAAGAAATTCGTTGGGCATGAACAGTTGATGCATTCTTTGATTACTCTGTGAGGAAGAGTTTGAAGACTCCGTTGAGCGTGGTAAAGTTGTTTCCATGTGTGTTTGACTTCAAACCAAAGAAAGCTTGGGGATTCTAGTAAGATGTACCTAATCAGGGGCAATTAAGTCGAGGGTTGACCTCTCAAATTCAGCATATCAGGGGCAATCATGTCGATAAATCTCTTCAAGCTTTGATCAATCTGGGGAAATCATGTCGAGGAATCTCTCTTGAGTTCAACCAATCTGGGGCAGTTACGTCAAGATTCGACAAATCTCTCCAAGAATCCTTTAGGGAAAATTCCTTCATGGGTCATGAAGCTTGGGGCACAATCTTTTGAGTTATCTTGCCTATCTTTGAGCGTCGGACTTCTCTTGGAAACTTATTCTCTCCCTAAGCACTGGAGTTTATTTCACCCAGGAGAGGTTCTACTACCCTAATCAAGGCTCCTTATCTGGATTTCTGATCCCCAACATGGTGAATCAAGGGAATCTCCTCAAGTTGAAAATCTTCCAAGCAGTGGCACATGGTGAGAAGTCAGAAGTTATTCTACACTCTACAAGCCAACAACCAGAAGGGGCATCTTGCAAGTCAAATTCCAATATCTATTGGCATCTGTACATAATTCTTAACACTAAGGGGATTCTCCCTGGTGTTTACCTCACTAATGCCTTTATTTGGCACTCTGCATATAGCGTTCACTGCATATAACATTGCATCCTCAAAAGCGTAGCATATCCGTCAAAATGGAGCATTACGCCACAGAAAAATTCAAACATGCATACAAAGCATAAGCCAGATAATACAAATCAGCACTCAATCAAGACGACGATACTTCCCCACATAAAATATTATCCTTACAAACTCCGATTGATATCTGCTACTACATTACAAATCTCCTTATGCCACGGTGCCGATACCTGGTATCCTTAATCCCCAAAAGAAGTCTCATTTTCTCTCCCCAACATGGATCGGATGCAATGTCTTTCTTCGTCAGAATCGTTGTCTCCGAGGTTATTTCCCGTATGCTACGTGCAGATTAGAGCGTGAATGAGGGTGGGCATTCAACCCATCTCATTTTTCAATTGTTTGAATAACCACACTTGGTGTGTGGCAATTCGAACAATTGCCTCTCTTGAAGAGTTACACCCCGCCTTTTGGCCTGGGGGATTAATGTAACTCTTATGCTTCGCAAGCATCAATATCTCCGTAATTCCTAGTGGTTACTGTCATCTTCTTGTCGAGTCTAGTCGTCACTAGTCTTGTCGTGGTTATTTCCCGTATGCTGCGTGCAACTTAGAGCGTGAATGAGGGTGGGCATTCAACCCATCTCATTTTTCAATCATTTGAACAACCATACTTGGTGTGTGGCAATTCGAATAATTGCCGCTCTTGAAGAGTTACACCCCGCCTTTGGCCTGAGGGATTAATGTAATTCCTATGCTTCGCAAGCATTAATAATCTTCGTGATTCTTCAGTGTGTACCGATATCTTTTGATCGAGTCTTGTCGTCACTAGTCTCTGTGGTCCCTTTCCCTCATGCGGACAAACTTTTCAGGTCCAACCCCCATGTTATGAGTCCTTTGCCTTTCGTCCTGGCAAACCCTTTCAAAGCCCAGTTTCCGTCATGACAAACCCTTTCAAAACCAATTCCCAATCCCCAGCCTCAGTGTTGTTGATAATCTTCTCCTTCTCCAGCCTCATTGTTGGTGATTATCCTTTTTCAATTTTTGTGGGTCGTAGGTCCATTGATCTTACCCTGGTTTCGAGACATGGATCGCAGGTATGTCGACCTTATCCTCGTCTTTTTCAATTCTAGTGAGTCGTGAGTCAATTATTCTCACCCTTGATTTGAGTCGTGAGTTCGTTATTCTCACCCGGGTGTTGAGTCATAGATCGTACGAGATCTCATTCCTTTCGGTCCTGAAGATCACTCATAGGTCTTCTCCTGGTGTCGAGTTGATGTTGAGTCATAGATCGCACAAGATCTTTTCCTTTCAGTCCCGAAGATCGTACGAGATCCTCTCCTGGTGTCGAGTTAATGTTTAGTCATAGATCGCACGAGATCTTTTCCTTTCAAGTCTGGAAGATCGTACGAGATCCTCTCCTGGTGTCGAGTTGATGTTGAGTCATAGATCGCACGAGATCTTTTCCTTTCAGTCTTGAAGATCGCCCATAGGTTTTCTTCTGGTGTCGAGTCGATGTTGAGTCATAGATCGTACGAGATCTCATTCCTTTCAGTCCTGAAGATCACTCATAGGTCTTCTCCTGGTGTCGAGTCGATGTTGAGTCATAGATCGTATGAGATCGTACTCCTTTCAGTCCTGAAGATCACTCATAGGTCTTCTCCTGGGGTCGAGTCGATGTTTAGTCATAGATCACACGAGATCTTTTCCTTTCAAGTCTGGAAGATCGTACGAGATCCTCTCCTGGTGTCGAGTTGATGTTGAGTCATAGATCGCACGAGATCTTTTCCTTTCAGTCCTGAAGATCGCCCATAGGTCTTCTCCTGGTGTCGAGTCGATGTTGAGTCATAGATCGTACGAGATCTCATTCCTTTCAGTCCTGAAGATCACTCATAGGTCTTCTCCTGGTGTCGAGTCAATGTTGAGTCATAGATCGTACGAGATCTCATTCATTTCAGTCCTGAAGATCACTCATAGGTCTTCTCCTGGTGTCGAGTCGGTGTTGAGTCATAGATCGTACGAGATCTTATCTTTTCAGTCATTGTTTCATACAACCATTCTCTTTGAAAACCCTATATTGGCACCGTTACCACTATACAAGCTATCTCCATTCATCCAATTACTCACCATAAACTTTCCCACCAAACAAAAATTAAAAAAAAACAAAAAAACAAAAAAACAAAAAAACAAAAAAAATCTCTTTCCCCAGCAGATATCTGATCGGTCACCAATTTTACATACGTTCCATCGATTATTTGGTAAGAAATCGCTCATTCCGGTAACACCATGGTTTAGTTTTCTATCGTTTTATTTAATTTTCTAACATTTTGCAATTTAGTTCTTGTTTTAATTTTTTCTATATAAGATGCTTTTGAGACGTTGTTTTGGTAGTGTTTATTGATTTCAGGAAAAAAAGAAAGTTTCTAAAAGAATTAGAACAAGAGCAGAAGAAAACGTGGGCTGCCAGTTTGACGCGGGCTGCCATTGTCGTTTGACGCGGGCTGCCAGTTTGACGCGGGCTGCCAGTGTCGTTTGACACGGGCGTGTCATGTAAACAGCAAGAGAAGGGCGTGGGCAGAAGCTGACACGGGCAGCCCGTGTCATTTGACACGGCCGTGTCAGCGTGAATGTGTAGAAATGCTGAACTTTTGCTGTTTGCTAAATTTGGACTCATTAAGGGCAATTTTGTCATTCTGCACTAGATGGAAACACAATATCACTACTTGAACCTATTTTTCAAGAAAAGGAGGCACTTTTTGGAGAATAGAATTTTATTTTTAACGTACAATTTTGGGAGAAGAGGAGATACATGCAATTGTTGGGAAAACGGAGATCTCTCAACCGCGGAAGCTATTGAAGATCAAAGTCATCCTAATTCTATTGTAATGAATTTCTCATTCACTATGTCTGTTTTTAATTTCATGAACATGAGAGGCTAAACCCCCCAATACTAGGGGGTGTCCCTGATTTCCCATTGTAATGACAATTTGCTTATATTATTAGTAATTTCATAACTTTTTCATCATCATCTTTTTATATAGTGTTCTTAATGCAAACCATTATTGGAAAATAAGGTTTTGATTTATGGTTAACGTTAGGTTGGAAAACCAAGGTTAATGCTTTTATATAAAAATATAAATCTGTACAATCAAGGAATTGAGATATAGATTTGTAACCGTAAGTTTTCAGCTGAAACAAAGAGATTAGTATTCTCATTATACAACGAAGGAATTTGGGTATAAAAGAAATATTAAATGATTTTCTTTAAAGGAATTTTGGAAAGTCTCACTCAAAAAATTTGGTGATGATATGAATTAGTTTTGATGTGATTAATTTTAAGCGTATTGTTGTTATAAGGAATTTCATACACAATTCCCTAGCATTATTTTACTATTTGTCTAATACAAGTTTATTTAGTTGTTATTTTTTAATTCATATTTTATAATTTGGCAAACAACATTGAAACAAACCAAGGAGTTTTTGTTCAATTGAATTTGTTAAAACACTTAAGTTTCTGCGCAGTCCTCAAGAGATCGACACAGGGGATAACCCCAATTGCTACTACATCGAGAAAATAGTACACTTGCTATAATTTTTCGATCAAGTTTTTGGCGCCGTTGCCGGGGACTGCCAAAATACAAAGTTTTAATTTTAGTTCAATTGAAATTTTGTTGCTCGTCAACTAAAATTTTGTTTTTGTTTTTGTTTATTTGAATTTGTTTTTATCATAAAAAAATAAAAAAATAAAGTTAGATTATTTTTGCTTCATGAATTCTTCTATACTTTGCTACTAACAAATTGTCTGAGTTTTGTAGCTATGTATTATTTTGATACATTGCCACCTGTATCTCCTGCATGTTGGTCGCCTGATTCAGGAGTCACCTTGGAAGAGGCGACTAAAATTTTTAAAGCATATAAGAGAGAAGTAAGGATCCTTATGAATGAATGTAAGGAAGCTAACTTTTATCCAGATAGGTTTATTTGGAGAAAGTTAGACTTGGAAGAAGAGTATGTGGAACCAGAAGAAAAATGCATAACATCAGATGAAGAGGATGCAGTAACAATAGAAGAATTTGAGGTAAAAAAGAAATATGGGGAAGAAGACATAAGGAAACTTGAAGATGATCAAGTTTTGGATGAAACCACAAATTTAACAATTTGTGAAGATGTGGCTATCCAACAAGAAAATCTTCAACAAAAGAGTATCCCTAAGAACTATTTTTACAACAAGGCAGATGAAAGACAAGAAATTGACATAGTATTGGAAGGCATTTATGCCTTGTTCAATAAAATCAAGCTAAAAAGGATTTGGCAGCAACATCATCAGTACTTTAAGTTCATGGGATTGCTACCAAACAAAAAAAAGAAAAAAGATGATGTGTTCTTTGTGTCATATGTGCCACCCTAACAAGGGGAATGGACCGTCGAGCCATGCGACGTTAAACAAAGCGCTTCGTGGGAGGCAACCCACGGTTTTAATAATTAATTTTTCTGTTTGTTTGTTTTATTTTCAGGAAATAAAAGAGAGCATCTCTAGTGGAACCTATGAAGTGATCATTGGAATGCAATACCTCTGTAAGCAACCTCTCCAAGACTGGTTCTAAAACATTGAGGACAATGTTTAGTTCAAGTGTGGGAGGGGTTCTTTTCATTTGCTTTTAGTTGATTTCCATTTTTGTTTTTGTTTGTGTGTTATGTTGACATTGTGTTATAGATTGATGATATATACTGAATGATTGATGGAGTGGTAGAAAAAGGAGAACGATGCACCCCAGGCACCCCTGAAAGTGATACAACTAAATTATTGTGGGACACAACTTAACAACACCGGACTGAGATTGAAAGTTGGTACACACGAACCGAAAAAGGAGCAACATCACACGATAAGTACTAAGGATCCTGTAAGCTATGCCCAACATGGTGAGAACACAAAAAAAGCCAAAAATATATCATCATAAGAGAGTAGTCAGGTATGACTTTACCTCTTTGAATTTGCGTATGGTTTACTCATATGACACTACACGTTGACACACACTGAGGCACGTTGTTTGTGTTAACATTGAGCCTTTTTCAGCCACCCTTCATTATGTTCATCCATTGCAAACCCCTTTGAGCATGTATCCCTTGTTTGTGATAACCATATCTATTAACCCTTGGCCAAAAAGAAAAAAAAAATTCCATTTTTTGTTTTCTCCTACCCTGCTCGGCATAAGTGTGTGATGTTGTTGTTAAGTCAGTGCAAAATTATAAGTTTGGGGTAGTACACCTAAAAGAAAGGCGAGTGCGAAAAAATATATTTATGTGTTGAAAAAAAAAACAAAAAGAGAAGAAAATTTGTTGAGACATCAAAATGCATATAAAAAAAAGAGAAGAATTGGAATTAGCACTCGCTTAAGCAGAGAGATATCGCTAGTTCATCATACACTCAAAGCAACAATTGAGTGAAGCTAAAATAGTAGAAATGGTGTGAGTAGATCCCATGATGCTAAAATAAGCACCAAAACAAAAACAACAACACAAATGCTGAGCCTACACCCCTTGCGTATCTTATTTCTTGTTTATCCCACCTGTCCTAAGCCCCGTTACAACCCAAAGACCTCAAAAAGTGTGTGCAGTGTGTTTTTGTATGAAAGTAGAATGTATTCGAATTTAAAAGTTAGTATTGCATATTATGACTTGTGAGTGAATTGTTATTCTTAACCCAGAGAGAATTGGTGAGGTGTGTGAAAAAGCTTACAGGTGAAGGAGTACTTTAATGTAAAAGTGAAGCGGGCGATTCGGGTTGTGTATCTGACAAGATTGACCGGAATGGTGGAAGTTGAGTTGCGAAAAGCACGGTTGTATCGTGGTAAGCTAAATTCACAGGTGACCTCAGTTTTGTCTGTTCATGCATTGCGTGAGGACAAGCAATGAGATAAGTTTGGGGTTGTGATCGGTCACCAATTTTACATACTTTCCATCGATTATTTGGTAAGAAATCGCTCATTCCGGTAACACCATGGTTTAGTTTTCTATCGTTTTATTTAATTTTCTAACATTTTGAAATTTAGTTCTTGTTTTAATTTTTTCTATATAAGATGCTTTTGAGACGTTGTTTTGGTAGTGTTTATTGATTTCAGGAAAAAAAGAAAGTTTCTAAAAGAATTAGAACAAGACAGAAGAAAACGTGGGCTGCCAGTTTGACGCGGGCTGCCAGTGTCGTTTGACGCGGGCTGCCAGTTTGACGCGGGCTGCCAGTTTCGTTTGACGTGGGCGTGTCATGTAAACAGCAAGAGAAGGGCATGGGCAGAAGCTGACACGGGCAGCCCGTGTCATTTGACACGGCCGTGTCAGCGTGAATGTGTAGAAATGCTGAATTTTTGCTGTTTGCTCAATTTGGACTCATTCAGGGCAATTTTGTCATTCTGCACTAAATGGAAACACAATATCACTACTTAAACCTATTTTTCAAGAAAAGGAGGCATTTTTTGGAGAATACAATTTTATTTTTAACGTACAATTTTGGGAGAAGAGGAGATACATGCAATTGTTGGGAAAACGGAGATCTCTCAACCGCGGAAGCTATTGAAGATCAAAGTCATCCTAATTCTATTGTAATGAATTTCTCTTTCACTATGTCTGTTTTTAATTTCATGAACATGAGAGGCTAAACCCCCCAATGCTAGGGGGTGTCCCTGATTTCCCATTGTAATGACAATTTGATTATTTTATTAGTAATTTCATAACTTTTTCATTATCATCTTTTTATATAGTGTTCTTAATGCAAACCATTATTGGAAAATAAGGTTTTGATTTATGGTTAACGTTAGGTTGGAAAACCAAGGTTAATGCTTTTATATAAAAATATAAATCTGTATAATCAAGGAATTGAGATATAGATTTGTAACCGTAAGTTTTCAGCTGAAACAAAGAGATTAGTATTCTCATTATACAACGAAGGAATTTGGGTATAAAAGAAATATTAAATGATTTTCTTTAAAGGAATTTTGGAAAGTCTCACTCAAAAAATTTGGTGATGATATGAATTAGTTTTGATCTGATTAATTTTAAGCGTATTGTTGTTATAAGGAATTTCATACACAATTCCCTCGCATTATTTTACTATTTGTCTAATACAAGTTTATTTAGTTGTTATTTTTTAATTCATATTTTATAATTTTGCAAACAACATTGAAACAAACCAAGGAGTTTTTGTTCAATTGAATTTGTTAAAACACTTAAGTTTCTGCGCAGTCCTCAAGAGATCGACACTGGGGATAACCCCAATTATTACTAAATCGAGAAATAGTACACTTGCTATAATTTTCCGATCAATATCAAAACAAAAACAAGAATAAGGATAACACTTACACCATCGTCTCTTTAGGACAAATTTCGGGTACTTTGATATTTAATCTTCTTCTACCTCGAATGTTCGAAAGGCTGACAGCAGTCTCACTTTCAAGTTTAAGACGATTAAATAGGGGCAGCTGTCATACCCCAAATTTATCCTACCCTTTCAATTTTATCTGGCTTAGGCTTATGCATTTCATAGTCTCATGTACATACCTCCCATTTGGTCATTGACATAACATGCCTCATTAATCAATAAATTTGGCTTTGGATCAAAGATCTTAGAAATCAGTGGTTTCTACTTCATTCAAGGTGGATTCATCTTGGACCATCTATGAGCTTGTATCAAGGGAATCATAGCTTAACTTATGATCACTATGGATTTCTATCTCATCATTGTGCGAAACTATTCTACATCAAAGTGGTTTCACTTGAACTCTCTTCAGTGGCCAAAAAGAGTTTGCTTAGATGGCTTGAATCACAATACATTTACCGTGGGTCCGAATTCCCTTTGACTTCAATACCTCTTCGTGATTCAAGAAATGCCCTCTAATTAGTCGTGACGCTTTGAGCTATGCAAACTATCTATTTGGCTCTCACGAAAGGCTTTGATGTAAATATGGTAATTGGCGTCTCATCTCATGGTTTATCTCAATACAAGATACAAATTGAAGAGATTCAAATTCGAAATTGGTAATAAAGATAAAGTTTCATTAATATTCCAAATAAAGTTCAAGCTACAAATGACTTCCATCATTTAAATTCCCCAAGCAATTTCCCATCACTTCTTTATGCGTTGCATTCACCATTTTGGTCGTGCATACATTCCAAACATCAATTGTCCAAGTTATTCAAAAAAACATTCATATATTCTCTCTTTCAAGATTTCCACATAATCAATGCCAAATTCCTCACAAATACTCTCCATTTCCAACTACAAAATTCAAAAAAAACAATTTGTACATTGAATTCCAAACTTCTTGAAGGGTGAGTCCATTCGATATCATTATACGTTCATTACACAATCCAAATCCATATACTACATAAAAGAAAACAAAAAGAAGCATGTCTCAAGATCTAATCCTATGTTGCCAAAACCTACAAATTCTATGGTTGTCTCTTTAATTCAATAACATCCAATTCTCTTCTTCAACCATGTGGTTCCAATGGCTATGACACTTTGCCTTCAAGACAACATCACCATCCTGCAGCAACAAAACGGGCATTGAAGGTTATGCGTTTGGAGAATCATGCAATGCGTTACAAGAAAATTGAGTCCAGACCTACAGAAGAAAATGAAAACGGTTGAGCTCCATCATTCATAATAGTTTTTCATACAGGTTCAGTTCACATTCAAGTATTAGTTCACGGTTGAGTCAAATATATTCATAGCAATAAACCATCCTGCTGCCACATATTAAAACATAAACAAAAAAAATCATATGCACCATTTCAATAATCCATATTTGCCCATAACAGTCCTAACCATTTAAACCATGTTCAGTAACCCCCGCATTCAAACTTACACAAAAACCTGCAGTTAACCACTTACAAACAGCCATATATCTCAAACTTCCTAACTGTGTTGACATCTCCTAACAGTTGCCAAGCTGACTGATTTTCTAAGCCTTAGCCACATACTAACAAGTTTCCTAACAGCATTCAATTAACATCATAAATAGAGAAACCATAAATCCTTACTAACATAACAGAGAAATCAGAAGTTCAGAATTTAGCATACAACAACCTATCAGTTCAATTCAAGCCGACATCACTTCCATGGCAGCTCTACACCAGCCAACATTATTTCATTTAATACATATTGCCATAACCTGCATCAAGCCATAAACTTCAAAACATCATCATCCAAAACCAAAGATAATTCAGCAAAAGGAATGGTTTCCATACAGTCAAATAAGCCAAAGAAAAAGCATACATATCCTACATTCAAACCATTTCACTACTAATGAAACCAGCCCTGCACTCACTAACAAAATCGGTTCAGACAAAAAGAGATACAAAGCAAAATGAACTATCAACAAAACAGAACAGAAAAGTCAGAACTACTAACAGCAGCTAAACAATCTCACTCTCTAACTGTCATAACAGAAATACCAAACAGAAAAACCATTTCCTAACCACATGTAACTAACTTCTACAAACTAGCTTAATTTCCCTAACAAATTCTAACAAATCCTAACAACCTATAACAACCTCTAACCGAATTTCAAATTGGCATAACTAACCTCACATTCCTAACTAACCTCACATTCCTAACTAACTCACTTAACTTCCCTAACATAACTACCAAACAGAATAACAAACTCTCTAAACAGCTCCAACTGATTCAAATCTTCACCCTCCAATTCATAACCGAATCTCAGATCCTAGGGCCCTCAATCACTCTCAATCTCTATATAATCTCCCTTCCCTCCATAATTCAAACACACGCCACTTCTCTCCTCCACCATCCACCATTCTCTCTTCCTTTCACTTCATTGATCTCCAACTTTCAATCCTCTATCATCTTCTCTGCAACATCTCGCACTCCACCATCATTTTCTCCCTCACCCTCACCACACGCTCTATTCACCATTGAAAGAGCTTCAACCTTTGAAGCTCCATTCAATCGAGCTTAGCTTCCATCAATTTTACATCTCTCAGACTCATCCTCATGCTCTCAATCTCACAACAATCAACTTAATCTCTCAGTCTCAAGAATACCAGAGATACGAATATTTGAAAAAAAACGGAAGAAGTGGAAGAAGAAGAAGATAACGCAAGAAGGAGAAGGATAACGGAAGAATACATGAAGTGAAGACTTCGGCCAAATCGACGTCGTCAAAGAAGCACCGGACTAACTCCGGTAGGTAAGCGCAAACTCCTCTAACCTTCTTCATTTCTTTACACTTTTTTTGATGCCATGATGTAGTTCTTACTCCCCGGGACGCTTTCCCTCTCCCAATCGTTCGCTCCAATAGGTCACCACCGTTTAATTGTAGATTTGAGGCTTTTTAGGGTTTTAGGTCATGGTAGATTTCGAGAGAACGGGTAGGGTTTTGAAGGGAACGAGTTAAATTAGGAAGAGAGAGAGAAGAGATGAGCGTTTTGGTGCATTCAATTACGAGACAGGGTAAGCTCCGCCGCCTCCGGCGCGGCGGATCGATTTCCGACGAGAATATGAGAACGAAGAGAGATTACGAGAGTGAGAGAGATGTGTCTGAAGAGAGTCGAAGCGTCACCCCCTTTTTTAAGTTTTTATTTTATTTTTATTGAATTCATTTCTTTATTGGAAATAAAATCGGATAATAATCAAAACCTGTTCTTGGATCAAAACAATGAATCTTGGGCCTTTCACGAATTTCACCTCTCCTTGGCCCATGAACCTCCCTCATAAAAATCTGTAACAATAACAATTCTGGGCCGAATTTACTAACCTCACCCCCATACGGTCCACAACATCTCTAGTTGGATTGATTTCTGAAACACACAAAAACGCCTCTGGGCCTTGGTCTGGCTGGGCCTTGCGCTCATTCTGCTTATTGCACCATCATGTTGCTCATACACCCCTGGCCTATGGATTTCTTTCAAAAATGCTGTGTAAAAAAAAAACTGCTGGGCCAACACCCTGGGCCCAGCGCCTTTGCTATATACACTCTTTTTCTCTAAAAATTATTTTAATAAAAACATATAAAAATCATATTTTTCTAGGTAAATTTTAGTAGATTTCTTAGACTTTAATTTCTAGTTTCATTTAGGAATTCTCTTCACATTAAAAAACTCACAAAAATAATAGTTTTTTAGGTTATTTTTACAATAACTCTTGAACCGTTTTCTTTATGTTTTGTACCATTTCCATGCTATTTTTGTATAATTGTTGTGTGATTTTGTTACTTGTTTTTCGACACATTTTAGATCTACTTTGTTAATATCATTTTAATGCTCCTTCTAGAATTGATAATATTAGGATCTAGTAATTCCCATTTTTAACAATTAGGCTAATACTTAGGCTAGTCTCCCCCATTTTCATTCTTTTTCTTTTACAACATTAAAAACATCTAATAAAAATCAAAATAAAATCCCTTAAAAAAATACGAAGAAAATACTTAAAAAAACATTAATAAAAATGTGAAAATCATTAAAAAGGGAATGGAAGCTTGAATCTCCCTTGCTTGAGGGAATCATTCGAGTGCTTGGATCTCCCTTGCTTTAGGGAACCATTCGAGCGTAAGTTCCCAATTTCAAAAAAACAACAATCAAAGAGTAACTCGAGTTTCCCTTGCTTAAGGGATTTCCTCGAAACGCTCAAAGTCTCTCTCTCATCTCTTTTTCTTAAGGGCAATGTTATTTCCGCTCGAATGCATCGTAGGCGATCCCTTATGCAAGAGTGCGAACGTTAACCCCGCCCAACTAAAAAACACAAAAACAAACAGAAAATCGTAAGCCGAACTACGGCGCTCTGATTCCTGAAAAGGATACGTAGGCATCAAGTTGCGGGGCTTGAACGAGCACAGCTGTAAATATTCCTTCTTTTCCCGTATTTCTTTTTGCATGCATTCACATATAGGTAGACATAGTACACACCCTTTAGATAGAAACAAACATAGGTGGATTCCATCGGGTACGATGGGCGTGAGGGGTGCTAGTACCTTCCCCTTGCGTAACCGACTCACGTACCTAGATTCTCTGGTCGCAAGACCTTGTTCCTTCCTTTGCTAGGTTTTCGGATATTCCTTTCCCTTTTGGGATAAATATATTAGTGGCGACTCTGTTCATATTTTCGCGAGCGTGCGACACACGCGTGTTAGTTGTTTATCGGGCACGAGGGTCTCTCGTGGTTGGTTACATTGTGAGTATGCCCGGAACGATCGGGTGGAACTTGCCACGCGTGTCCTAAAGTGTATCGGACCGAAGGTGGGATTGGCCCAAATCAGTAAATTGGGCCGGTCCAGAACAATTCCAAAAACAAGAACATGTGATTATGTAATGATTATATTTGGGAATTTATGGCAAATGGATGAATCACCAAAGGAATCTTCTCACCAACCAATTGGAACACTCTTCTGCATCAAAAATGTCCCATAGGATCAGATAAAATCAATGGATAGGGAGCTAGCTCGGTTTGGCCATCATTGCATTTTGGAGATTCTTTAAATTCCTTCATGACCAAGAAACCAAAACTCCCTCACTAAGCAAGCTCACTCCTCCAATCTGTACTGAGCTCTTTGCCTATAAATACAAGTGCATTCCTCAGTATTGAACACACCAAAGCAACTCTAATTCTTGCTTTCTCCTTCTCTCCCTCTTGCTTATGGTTTTCAAGAGTTCTTTGGCAAGAAGAATCGAATTCTTCAAACCAAAGATTTTCTTTTGAAAGTAAGCTTTCTAGAATCTCAAGGAGGTTCATTAGAGGTGATCCAAGCACCTGGATCACTTCTGTAAGTGGAGAAACACCATAATCACTTTCACTTTGGAGTTTGAGCAGTTGGAGGTCTGTAGAACAATACAGAGGGTGTCAAGCAAGTCCAAGCATTCAAACACTTTCCTTGGAGTGTAGTGAAGCTATCCAGATGGTCGCAGCTCATGTGTAGGTGCAGAATCATCATCTTCAATTCCTACTTGAATCTCAAGCAAGAGGGGTCGAGTAGATCATTTCAGAGATTTTCAAAGCAATCTAAGTGCCCAGATAGCATCGTCAAGGTCCCAGGAAGCTTTTGCAATCATTCATTCAAAGCCAGAAGCTACCCATCATCATCACGACCTTCAGTTTCAGAGGTAAGTTTTTGAACTCCACCTCTTTAATTTGTGCACTCTTTTTGTTAAAACTCGATACCAATTCATTCAGCATCATCAGAGAATTAAAAACCCTCTATCATCATCTGTTTATCTTTCAGTATAGTCATTTAATTTAATTTTCAAGTTTTAGGGTTCTTCACGTATTATAAGTAATTCAGTAGCTATAGCAAATTATAGTTTGTGATAGTTATATATTTGAGTTCGTGAGAGAAATGGAATTTTGAATTGAGGGAAGCTAAAGGTTGAAGACGAAGATGGTGGTTGGCACACCATTTTAAAATATTCCTGGTCAAGGTTAAAATATATTTAATGAAAGGTATTCATATAACGAATACATCGTTATAGCCCAGTGGTAAAGAGAGTTTGTGTGTTGCGCGTGCCCAAGGTCTGGGGTTTGAATCCCCCTCGCCCCAGACCTTTTGATTTTATTTTCTTTTTTTTCTCTATGCACTTAACAACATATGTATTGCACTGGAGTCACCACTATGACACCAAGCGCGCGTTGGCTGGTTGGTATGTGTTTTGAGTACTGGCTTCAAGGGCATGGGTTCAAACCATGGTGAGGCCAAAACCAATTTTTTACTACTTTTCTTCTTCATTTTCTTTACAACTTCACACAATTAATTAACCAGTCAAATTAAATCATTTCTTTTTTATTTTTCACACACTTTTAACATATCTATTTTATGAATAATCAAAAAGATCACAAAAATATTAATTATTTGATTTATTTTTATTAGGTTTAAAATAACATTTTTTTAAGTATTTTAAAGTATTTTAAATATAGTTTTTATTTGATTTTCAAAACCTAATCCTTTGTAAATTTTTTTGTGATAAAACCCTAGTTATTTAGGTCTTAATAAGGTATAGATTTTGTCTTTACCTTAATTAAGTTGACTTTTGTCAATTCTAAAAAACTGTTTTCAATCTCCGATTAAATACATGATTAAGGTTTTCAAACAACAAAACCTTGTGTCATGTCAATCTCTCCAACTGTTTCTCATAAACAGTAAATCAATCCATGGGCCTCTATTAGAGTGTAAGACCCAACACCTTTTTCTTTTCTTAGTTTGTTTTCAAAAACTGTATTTACAAAACTTTCTCTCTGTTTTCAAAACATTCTTCTGGTATTTGAAGGGCATTATTCCCGGTGAAACTCTTCAGATACCTATGTGACCTAAGGTCCATCTTCACTTCTTCGGTTTTCGAAAACCTTTAACTGTTTATAATAAATTTTCAACTGTTATCAATAAACAACCAAGCTATTGGTAAGGCTTTATACATACATCTTCAAAGGCCTCCACTCCATCCAGGTTAGGCTTTATAGCTTTCAATTTACAGTCTTCATTTAAATTACTGTCAAATATAAACTGTATATATATTGTTTAGAACTACGTCTGAGTGTAACCCTTAGGACAGTTAAACTATATATATATATATATATATATATATATATATATATATATATATTATAGGACTATGGCCTAGGATTGAGAATGTCTTCCTGGTGAAGGCTCTTTCCTAATTAGAGATCTTTAGTTCAAACCCTCAAGATGAATTATTCCCGGTGAAACATCTTGAAAAAGCCTTAAAACCAAAATACGACACATCCACCCAAGAGGAATTATTCCCGGTGAAACCTCTTACCCATTTGCTTAGAGCCAAAATAAGTTCAAAACCACATTGCTTTCTCTTGTACTATAACAAGGACCCTCGATTAGCCTCCTCTTGGGCTTTGTACTAGGACCCACATGCTTCTTAAAAGCATTCCCAGCTTACTCTTGAGCTTGTATACAAGGACCCATCAGGTTTCTTATAAACATAGGAACAGGTCTTTAGTCACCTTTTAGCCTACCCTGGTGAGTTTCTTCTATTCTTAAAACCAGACTTTCACACAAGCTAAGAATGTCTCAGTCTCAGTATTGAGTTCACCTTTTAGAATGAGAGACATGGACAGTCTCTGGCACCCTTATCTTCATTAATTTTCCTTAGCAGAGTCTAGGTTCCATATCTGTCTATCTTCAGTCAGTGCCAGCCTTAATCTTGGGCTTTAAAAAAGAAGTCTCAAATAGTTAATCATTCTGCCATCATCAAAATCCTTGGAAAGGGTCAGCCTCCATTCATTCTTTTATTTTATCAAAATCCATAGCTTCCAAAAAAAATTTAAGCTTTTAAAAGATAAAACTCTCCAGCAGAGTAAAACACCTGGAAAGGGTTAGCCTCCAAAATCAGTCCTTTAAAGTCATAATTCCCTGGAAAGGGTTAGCTTCCAAAAATTCAACTTTTAAAAGATAAATCTAACTTAAGTTCAGTCTCAGTCAATAAAAACCAAGTCCTCAGTAGAGTCTACTTTAGATCAATCATCCAAATAAATTCCTCAGTAGAGTCAATCCTCAATCCTGGGTCTTTCATTCACCAATCCCTGCTTAACAAAAGCACAATCCTCGGTAAGGTCAACCTTTAGTCTCCAAACCAAAGAGTAATCCTCAACAAAAATCCCCTCTGAGTCAAAAGATCCCACACTGGTAGATCTTTCCCCATTTTAAAAGTCAGCCTCAACCTTGGGCTTTGTACAAGACACATACTCCTCTTAGAGTCAAAACCCTACTCATAGGAATTCCCCTATCGTGAGTCAGCCACAACTTTGGGCTTTGTACAAGGCACAATATAGAGTCTCCTAGGAAGAGTCAGCCTCAATTCTGGGCTTTGTACAGAACAATAAAATAAATCCTTCAATCCATAAAATAAACACTCTCCATAAAATAAATACTGGAAGAATTTATAAATAAAAGACTTCCCTGAGTATTTTCCATTTCAGTCGAGACGTTCACATTTGCCTAGAACTTCAGAACATTTAGAGCTTCTGCTTCTTGCTTCCATAGGACAGCTTCAGAGCTTTGAATTTCTTCTTGAATCATTGCATGCTTGATTGTATCAGAACATTCTTGAATGTACCAGAGCATCATCAGAGCATCTCTACATCCTGAAATGTTTCAGAACAAACTATACGACAAAAGTCAGAGCATGAATGAGTCATAAACATTCTTTTAAGAAGGAACATATATCAGAGCAACAACTCTAGTAAGTTCTTAAAAGAAATATGTATCAGAACATATAAGGGATAAGAATGTGTTAGAGCATATTCTTCCATGAGAATATCAGAACATTCTTCCTTCTTGCTTCTGATCTTGAAGCTTCACAGCACCAAGCTTGCTTCAATTTTCAAGAACATGCTTCTTTCTTGAATAGCATATTCTTCATGTATTTGCTTCTTATGCCAATCATGCAAAGAATCTTAACAACATAGAACTTGTAAATATTGTTAGGAATGTTGAGACTTACTCCCAGCAACTGATAATATAAATCAAATCAAATATCACATTTTTCTCCCCCTTTTTGTCATAACATCAAAAAGCATTTGAAAGATTCAGATGAAAAACAAACAATATGAAAGAAGATAATGTTTCATTGATTCACCAAAACATATAAGAAGATACAGAAGGAGATACAAGAAACAAATGCAAGAAACAATAGACAATTAAGACAAAAGGACTACGACTAGCCTAGCTTAGAAACTATCTTGGCCAGAAGGTCTTGAATCTCAAAAGTGCTTTTAATCTGTTTCTTCGTGAAGGTTCTGAATTCCTCATGTGTTTCCTCATGCTTATCCAGACGAGAAGCAAGATCAGCTTGATTCTGTTGAAGAGCCTTCACAGCGTTCACAAGAACAAAAGGTCCAGCAGAAGAAGCTTCACAGCTATCGTTCAGAGGAATAGCATGCTCAACAGCAGCATCTAACATGAGAACATCATCTTGATTTTCCTGAACAAGAAGTTTCTCAGCAGGATGATTCTCAGCACTTTGCTTCTCAGCATCAACTTTTGACATAGAAACATCTTCAGCATATTTTGGAATAGGAAGATCAAAATCTTCATTCTCAAGAGCCTGAAGAATCTCAGCTAGATTCCTTGGAGGTGTAGGAATAGCCACTTCTGATGGATATTCAACTTCTGAATATACCATATCTGGTGCTTTCTTAAAGGGATTCTCCCTTAGCCAGTTGAATAACGACTGAAAGTCGCCAGTCATAATGATAAATTGAGGCTTCCATACAACCATTGTTAGGCATGGTTCATCTTCCAGCTCATCTACAAACTGTTTCTCCTCAAGAGATCTCCAATTTAAGATTGGATTATAGTATTTACCATCATCAAGCTCCAAGTGTAACACCCCAATTCTACCCAGGCATATAGGTACAAATATCAGAGTATAAAAATTAAATTCATAAAAACAATTAGGGCGTTACACTAAGTAACCACATAACCAAACATAACATACTCGCAAAAGATGCGTAACACAATAGTCAAAGAGGAAAGATTCTCATAAACACCTGAATGTATTCATACTTATATATATATATATATATATATATATATATATATATATATATATATATATATATATATATATATATATATATATATATATATATATGCATCGGTAAACAAAATATCCACCACATTCCTCCAAAATACATCGTATGAGAAGGTATCCAAAATACATAATACGAATGCATCTAAAGGATCAAATATACATCAAAAGGATCCTATAAGCATTATCTACAAAATAAGTGTTCGATCCCCCCTAGGTGTTACGTATCACGAGCGGACGACACCAAAACGGACGACTACAAAGAGAGCACCTACACTTGCGGATCACCTGCACATTACCCACGAGTAGGTAACATTAAGGCAGAAGGGTGAGAATATAATTCATAATGAAAGCATGATAAATATAGTGATGCCCACAAGTATCATCAAGAATCATATAACAAGATAATCCACTAAGTCAACCACAATCAATATATAAGTAATGCGACACATGAATGGTAACATAAATTATAAAGACTGACGATGATGAATGAGACTCGACTATGCATATGCATGTGGTACCAAATCCGGAGTAAAACTCCTCCTTATCATTATGACAAATACACCTTGCCGAGCATTATGACGGGACTTCTTTCCCTCAGGAAAATACACCTTTGTCGAGCAGTAAGCTACGACTAACCGTCATCGAGCATCTAGCCCCCACTGATGACCTCTTGCCACTCGGGAAAATACACCTTTTTACCGAGCATTAAGCTCCCACTGGTAATAATTGCCAATTCAGGCCACCTGTTAATAGCATTCCGCCATTAACGTAATGAAATGTCATGCCGTGCATACAAACGACTCAATTACACAACAACAACAATATAACTCGGTCACATATCTACATCACACCGGTTATATTAATCCACACGGATACATCATCAAAATTGCCACTCAGGCGTTCATATTCACACAGCTAACATATACCGTCAAAACATATTTGATTAGCAAATATCATTTCACAAAATACATTTATGAAAAATTCATTCAACCACCAACACACCCCTCCTTATCATAAAGCATACTCAAGGGTTCTCATAATACTTCAAACGGCGCGTAAAAACGACCTACGGTTCAAAAGATACAACAAAACGAAGTTTGGAAAACAAAATTTCGCACAGTCCGCTTGAGCTCCGCTCAGCGTACCCAGACAGAGAATTATCAGACAAAAATATAGAACCTCCGCTCAGCGGACCTTCACAGAGATTTTTCTGCAAGAGGACCTCCGCTCAGCGGACCCCCTCCACTCAACGGACCTGCGTAAACCTAGAAAAATCAGTTCTGCAACAGACCTACAAAACCCCACCGAATCATCTCAAAACCTCAAATAAGCTTCCCTACACATCCTACACAACCCATACATGCCATATATTCATTCTAACAATCAATGATCCATGGCTCACTCACTAAATGTCAATAACCTAATAATTCCTTCATGAGCAGGAAAACATGGAGAAATGGAAAAATAAACATGATCCATGGGAATATCTATCATCATAGTACACATACACACCACAAAATCAAGTTTATAACTTCAAAACTCACAAAACACCCAAACCACCATTGTTGATCAAGCTTAGAAAAGAGCAAGAACAAGAACAAGAACAAAACAGACAAAACTATAAGAATCATACAATCAAGATAAAACTAGATTCATCCCCCTTACCTTGGTTAGATTCTTGGCCCTAGCTTGGTTTGGATTTCTACACTTCTCTTCTTCTCTTTGTTTTTCTCTTCTTTCTCTTCTCTTCACACGTTTTCTTTCTTTCTTTCCCAAAATATCTCAAAATATCTCTTTTTCTCTCTATATCTCTTTCTATTTCTCTACTTCTCATTTTCACCCACTCAACTTTCATAAATTCTAATTTTGGCCCAAATGTTACTAAACATTAATTCTAACCAATTAACACCCAAAACATAATAATTACACACATGGAAAGTAATAAGTAAAATATTAACATAATTAATATTTACCGACTGACTCGACTCAAAAACGGTAAAATTAGGGAAATGTAGCAAACATCACAATTAATCAGAAAAACACATTTACGGGCGTTACAACCCTCCCCCACTTAAAAGATTTTCGTCCTCGAAAATAAAGGTTTACCTGCTACAAACAACTCAGGATAGGAGTCTCGCATCTTACTCTCCAACTCCCAGGTCAAACTCTCACCTGCCGCACTTAACCATACGACTTTCACCAAGGCGGTCTCCTTGCCTCGCAGAGTCTTAGTCTCACGATCCTCAATACGCACCGGCATCGTCTCAACCGTCAGGTTCTCACGCACTTGCACATCATCCATCTGAATCACATGGGACGGATCCGCAATGTATCTCCTCAACTGAGACACATGGAATACATCGTGCAGATTAATAAGACTTGGCGGTAACGCCACCCGATACGCAACTTTGCCAACTCGCTCCGATATCTGATAAGGACCAATAAAACGCGGAGTAAGCTTCCTTGATTTCAAAGCTCGTCCAACACCAGTCATAGGCGTAACTCTCAAGAACACATGATCACCAGCTTGGAATTCCAAATCTTTCCTTCGCTTGTCATGATAACTCTTTTGCCTACTCTGTGAACTTCTCATCTTCTCGCGAATAAATTTCACCTTCTCTGTAGTCTCTCTTACTATTTCAGGTCCGAGTACCACACTCTCGCCTGATTCAAACCAACATAATGGAGTTCTACACTTACGACCATATAGCGCTTCAAAAGGTGCCATTCCGATACTAGAATGAAAACTGTTGTTGTAAGTGAATTCTATCAACGGAAGATAAGTATCCCACGAACCTCCCTTCTCTAGAACACATGCCCTCAACAAGTCTTCTAACGATTGAATAGTCCTTTCGGTCTGACCGTCTGTCTGAGGATGATAAGCCGAACTCAACCTCAACTTAGAACCTAGAGCCTCTTGCAAACCTTTCCAAAAATCTGATGTGAACCTTGGATCTATATCCGACACAATATTCAACGGTATACCATGTAGTTTCACAATCACCTTGATATAAATCTCAGCCAACTTCACAACTGGAAAAGTGATGTTAATAGGAATAAAGTGAGCAGACTTTGTCAACCTATCAACAATCACCCAAACCGCATCGAAACCTCTCACAGTATTTGGTAAACTCGTCACAAAGTCCATATAAATACTATCCCATTTCCACTCTGGAATATCCAACGGTTGCAACAACCCTGCAGGACGCTGATGCTCCACTTTTGACTTCTGACATACCAAACACGCATACACAAACTGAGCCACATCTCTTTTCAAACCAGACCACCAAAAGATCTTCTTCAAATCCTGATACATCTTATTGGCTCCTGGATGAATACTCAAACTGCTTCTGTGACCTTCCTCTAAAATCATCTTCTTCAGCTCGGAATCATCAGGTACACAAATCCGACTACGGAATCTCCAAACACCCTGACCATCCACTCTAAAGTCTCCATCATCACTTTGATTTGCCACCTTAAACAAATCAACAAGTTTCACATCCATTTATTGTCTCTCGCTAACGGTCGACAGAAAATCATTCGTCACTTTCAACATACCCATCTTCACACTACCTGGCGTCAATTCACATACTAAACTAAGATCACGAAACTGCTCCAAAAGTTCCCACTCCTCCGCCATCATAGCGGACATATGCAAAGATTTTCGACTCAAAGCATCGGCAACCACATTAGCTTTATCAGGATGGTAATTCAAGCTAAAGTCATAGTCTTTCAAGAATTCCAACCACCTACGTTGTCTCATGTTCAACTCTTTCTGATCAAATAAGTATTTCAAACTCTTATGATCACTAAAGACCTCGAACCTTGCACCGTAGAGATAATGCCTCCAAATCTTTAATACAAAAACAACCGCAGCTAACTCTAAATCATGAGTGGGATAATTCTTCTCATGAATCCTTAACTGCCTCGAAGCGTAAGCCACCACCTTACCTTCCTGCATCAAAACACCACCTAACCCCATATGCGATGCATCACAATACACCACAAACGGTTCCTTAGGATTAGGTAAAACCAAAACCGGAGCTGAAGTCAACCTTCTCTTCAACCCTTTAAAATTCCTTTCACAAACTATGTCCCAAATAAACGTCTTACCCTTGCAAGTAAGCTGAGTTAACGGAAGTGCCAACTTTGAAAAGCCTTCTATGAATCTTCGGTAATAACCTACCAAACCTAAGAAGCTTCTGATCTCAGTAACCGATCTCGGAACCTCCCAATGTAGCACCGCATCTACCTTGGATGGATCCACTGCAATCCCGTTACCTGAAATCACATGACCAAGAAAACTCACCTCTGATAACCAGAACTCGCACTTGGATAACTTAGCATACAACTGCTTCTCCTTCAAAACCTGTAGCACAACACGCAAATGCTCTTCATGCTCTTCCGGAGACTTAGAATAAATCAAGATGTCGTCTATGAAGACCACAACAAACTTATTCAACTGATCATGGAATATGCGATTCAAATACTCCATAAACACACCAGGTGCATTAGAAACTCCGAACGGCATCACCAAAAACTCATAATGCCCGTACCGAGTCCTAAACGCAGTCTTCTGAATATCTTCTTCCTTCACCCGAATCTGATGGTAACCAGATCTTAAATCAATCTTGCTAAACACATTGGCTCCCACCAACTGATCCATCAAGTCGTCAATCCTAGGAAGCGGATACTTATTCTTAATTGTCACCTTGTTCAACTGGCGATAATCGATACACAACCTCATGCTTCCATCCTTCTTCTTTACCAACAAAACTGGAGCTCCCCATGGTGAAACACTAGGCCTCACAAAATGTTTTGCTAGCAACTCTTCCAATTATTTCTTCAATTCCACTAACTCTGATGCCGACATTCTATATGGCGCCATAGAAATAGGCCTCGTACCAGGAACTAGATCTATGGAAAACTCCACCTCTCTCTTTGGCGGAACATTAGAAAAGTCTTCAGGAAACACCTCGGGAAATTCTCGCACTACTGGAAAATCCCCAACTGCAGCTCGACTCTCCACAGTCAACGATGCAAACACACCAAACAATTGTGCCCCATATTCTAACAGTCGATTCAACTCCTTGGTAGATAAGACACCAAATTCCACATCCTTCTCAAGAAATGGAAACCTCACCAACTTATGATAACAATAGATATGGACACGATTATTCATCAACCAATCCATTCCCAGAACCACGTCTAACTCGTTCATCAACAAACAAAACAAATCAACAGTAAAGTCCTTACCGAAGATCGATACCGGACAATTCTTACAATCTAAGGAAGTAGTCACCGACCCCATTGTTGGTAAATCGATAACCATCTCACCACCCAAATCAGATAGAACAAGACCTAATCTTTTAACACAATCATCGGCTATAAAACAATGCGAAGCACCCGTATCAATAATAGCAATTAAAGAAATACCATTAATAAAACAAGTACCCCTGATCAGTCGATCACCCTTGTCCGTCTGAGTTCCAGCCAACGCAAACACCTTCCCACCAGCTTGAACTTTCTTCTTTTGACATTGACTGCTCATGTGTCCCTCTTCACCACAATTAAAACACACAACTCCCTTGGACGCACAGTCGGATGACACATGTCCTACCCTTCCACACTTGAAACATTTCTTTGCGTCACTAAAGCAGACATTACTTTTGTGGCCAGGTTTACAACACTTAAAACATACAATCTTAACAGGAGCATCTCCCCCACTAAACCTTGGTCAATAATTCATCTTTTGCTTACCCTTCCCTCCATCATACGGTTTCCCACGATTTTTTGGACCTTTGTTCCTCTTTTCTTTAATCACCTTATGATGAGCATTATAATCCTCATCATAAATCCTGCAGCTGTCCACCAAATCTCGAAACACCCGAATCTTCTGATACCCTACTGCCTTCTTGATATCAGAACGTAATCCATTCTGGAACTTAATGCAATTAGAAAATTCTGCTCCCTCACCAACAAAGTGCGGGTGGAATTTCACAAGTTCATTAAACTTTGCCGCATATTCAGACACAAACATGCTGCCTTGAACCAGAGCCAGAAACTCAGTCTCTTTCTTTCCACGGACATCCTCCGGATAATACTTCCTCAAAAACTCCCTCTTGAACACCGTCTAGGAAATCTCTTCACCGGTTGCTTCTAACCTTGCCAAAGTCTCCAGCCACCAATCATCAGCCTCCACAGCTAACTGATGAGTGCCATACCTGACTTTCTGCTCTTCCGTGCAATCCATCACAAGAAAGATTCTCTCCATCTCCTTCATCCAAGTCAAGGCTCCCTCGGGGTCATGCGTTCCCTTAAACACAGGAGGATTCTCCCTCTGGAACGTCGCTAAACTCCGAGACCTTGCATTCTCACCGGTATGCATAGCTTCAGCCATAACTTGCAATGCAGCAGCAATAGCAGCGTCATTACGTCCAACCATCTCTAAACTTCACAATAACACCAAGAAAAGTAAGCCCAAAAAATAGCACAAGAATTGTTAGACCAAACGACACGACACTTGGTCAGACAAGACCGACCCGCTCTGATACCACTAATGTAACACCCCAATTCTACCCAGGCATATAGGTACAAATATCAGAGTATAAAAATTAAATTCATAAAAACAATTAGGGCGTTACACTAAGTAACAACATAACCAAACATAACATACTCGCAAAAGATGCGTAACACAATAGTCCAAGAGGAAAGATTCTCATAAACACCTGAATGTATTCATACTTATATATATATATGCATCGGTAAACAAAATATCCACCACATTCCTCCAAAATACATCGTATGAGAAGGTATCCAAAATACATAATACGAATGCATCTAAAGGATCAAATATACATCAAAAGGATCCTATAAGCATTATCTACAAAATAAGTGTTCGATCCCCCCTAGGTGTTACGTATCACGAGCGGACGATACCAAAATGGACGACTACAAAGAGAGCACCTACACTTGCGGATCACCTGCACATTACCCACGAGTAGGTAACATTAAGGCAGAAGGGTGAGAATATAATTCATAATGAAAGCATGATAAATATAGTGATGCCCACAAGTATCATCAAGAATCATATAACAAGATAATCCACTAAGTCAACCACAATCAATATATAAGTAATGTGACACATGAATGGTAACATAAATTATAAAGACTGACGATGATGAATGAGACTCGACTATGCATATGCATGTGGTACCAAATCCGGAGTAAAACTCCTCCTTGTCATTATGACAAATACACCTTGTCGAGCATTATGTTGGGACTTCTTTCCCTCGGGAAAATACACCTTTGTCGAGCAGTAAGCTACGACTAACCGTCATCGAGCATCTAGCCCCCACTGATGACCTCTTGCCACTCGGGCAAATACACCTTTTTACCGAGCATTAAGCTCCCACTGGTAATAATTGCCAATTCAGACCACCTGTTAATAGCATTCCGCCATTAACGTAATGAAATGTCATGCCATGCATACAAACGACTCAATTACACAACAACAACAATATAACTCGGTCACATATCTACATCACACTGGTTATATTAATCCACACGGATACATCATCAAAATTGCCACTCAGGCGTTCATATTCACACAGCACACATATAGCGTCAAAACATATTTGATTAGCAAATATCATTTCACAAAATACATTTATGAAAAATCCATTCAACCACCAACACACCCCTCCTTATCATAAAGCATACTCAAGGGTTCTCATAATACTTCAAACGGCGCGTAAAAACGACCTACGGTTCAAAAGATACAACAAAACGAAGTTTGGAAAACAAAATTTTGCACAGTCCGCTTGAGCTCCGCTCAGCGGACCCAGACAGAGAATTATCAGACAAAAATACAGAACCTCCGCTCAGCGGACCTTCACAGAGATTTTTCTGCAAGAGGACTTCCGCTCAGCGGACCCCCTCCGCTCAGCGGACCTGCGTAAACCTAGAAAAATCAGTTCTGCAACAGACCTACAAAACCCCACCCAATCATCTCAAAACCTCAAATAAGCTTCCCTACACATCCTACACAACCCATACATGCCATATATTCATTCTAACAATCAATGATCCATGGCTCACTCACTAAATGTCAATAACGTAATAATTCCTTCATGAGCAAGAAAACATGGGGAAATGGAAAAACAAACATGATCCATGGGAATATCTATCATCATAGTACACATACACACCACAAAATCAAGTTTATAACTTCAAAACTCACAAAACACCCAAACCACCATTGATGATCAAGCTTAGAAAAGAGCAAGAACAAGAACAAGAACAAAACACACAAAACTATAAGAATCATACAATCAAGATAAACTAGATTCATCCCCCTTACCTTGGTTAGATTCTTGGCCCTAGCTTGGTTTGGATTTCTACACTTCTCTTCTTCTCTTTGTTTTTCTCTTCTTTCTCTTCTCTTCACAAGTTTTCTTTCTTTCTTTCCCAAAATATCTCAAAATATCTCTTTTTCTCTCTATATCTCTTTCTATTTCTCTACTTCTCATTTTCACCCACTCAACTTTCATAAATTCTAATTTTGGCCCAAATGTTACTAAACATTAATTCTAACCAATTAACACCCAAAACATAATAATTACACACATGGAAAATAATAAGTAGAATATTAACATAATTAATATTTACCGACTGACTAGACTCAAAAACGGTAAAATTAGGGAAATGTAGCAAACATCACAATTAATCAGAAAAACACATTTACGGGCGTTACAACCCTCCCCCACTTAAAAGATTTTCGTCCTCGAAAATAAAGGTTTACCTTCTACAAACAACTCAGGATAGGAGTCTCGCATCTTACTCTCCAACTCCCAGGTCAGACTCTCACCTGCGGCACTTAACCATACGACTTTCACCAAGGCGATCTCCTTGCCTCGCAGAGTCTTAGTCTCACGATCCTCAATACGCACCGGCATCGTCTCAACCGTCAGGTTCTCACACACTTGCACATCATCCATCTGAATCACATGGGACGGATCCGCAATGTATCTCCTCAACTGAGACACATGGAATACATCGTGCAGATTAACAAGACTTGGCGGTAACGCCACCCGATATGCAACTTTGCCAACTCGCTCCGATATCTGATAAGGACCAATAAAACGCGGAGTAAGCTTCCTTGATTTCAAAGCTCGTCCAACACCAGTCATAGGCGTAACTCTCAAGAACACATGATCACCAGCTTGGAATTCCAAATCTTTCCTTCGCTTGTCATGATAACTCTTTTGCCTACTCTGTGAACTTCTCATCTTCTCACAAATAAATTTCACCTTCTCTGTAGTCTCTCTTACTATTTCAGGTCCGAGTACCACACTCTCGCCTGATTCAAACCAACATAATGGAGTTCTACACTTACGACCATATAGCGCTTCAAAAGGTGCCATTCCGATACTAGAATGAAAATTGTTGTTGTAAGTGAATTCTATCAACGGAAGATAAGTATCCCACGAACCTCCCTTCTCTAGAACACATGCCCTCAACAAGTCTTCTAACGATTGAATAGTCCTTTCGGTCTGACCGTCTGTCTGAGGATGATAAGCCGAACTCAACCTCAACTTAGAACCTAGAGCCTCTTGCAAACCTTTCCAAAAATCTGATGTGAACCTTGGATCTCTATCCGACACAATATTCAACGGTATACCATGTAGTTTCACAATCACCTTGATATAAATCTCAGCCAACTTCGCAACTGGAAAAGTGATGTTAATAGGAATAAAGTGAGCAGACTTTGTCAACCTATCAACAATCACCCAAACCGCATCGAAACCTCTCACAGTATTTGGTAAACTCGTCACAAAGTCCATAGAAATACTATCCCATTTCCACTCTGGAATATCCAACGGTTGCAACAACCCTGCAGGACGCTGATGCTCCACTTTTGACTTCTGACATACCAAACACGCATACACAAACTGAGCCACATCTCTTTTCAAACCAGACCACCAAAAGATCTTCTTCAAATCCTGATACATCTTATTGGCTCCCGGATGAATACTCAAACTGCTTCTGTGACCTTCCTCTAAAATCATCTTCTTCAGCTCGGAATCATCAGGTACACAAATCTGACTACGGAATCTCAAAACACCCTGACCATCCAGTCTAAAGTCGCCATCATCACTTTGATTTGCCACCTTAAACAAATCAACAAGTTTCACATCCATTTTCTGTCTCTCGCTAACGGTCGACAGAAAATCAGTCGTCACTTTCAACATACCCATCTTCACACTACCTGGCGTCAATTCACATACTAAACTAAGATCACGAAACTGCTCCAAAAGTTCCCACTCCTCCGCCATCATAGCGGACATATGCAAAGATTTCCGACTCAAAGCATCGGCAACCACATTAGCTTTACCAGGATGGTAATTCAAGCTAAAGTCATAGTCTTTCAAGAATTCCAACCACCTACGTTGTCTCATGTTCAACTCTTTCTAATCAAATAAGTATTTCAAACTCTTATGATCACTAAAGACCTCGAACCTTGCACCGTAGAGATAATGCCTCCAAATCTTTAATACAAAAACAACCGCAGCTAACTCTAAATCATGAGTGGGATAATTCTTCTCATGAATCCTTAACTGCCTCGAAGCGTAAGCCACCACCTTACCTTCCTGCATCAAAACACCACCTAACCCCATATGCGATGCATCACAATACACCACAAACGGTTCCTTAGGATTAGGTAAAACCAAAACCGGAGCTGAAGTCAACCTTCTCTTCAACCCTTCAAAATTCCTTTCACAAACTATGTCCCAAATAAACGCCTTACCCTTGCAAGTAAGCTGAGTTAACGGAAGTGCCAACTTTGAAAAGCCTTCTATGAATCTTCGGTAATAACCTGCCAAACCTAAGTAGCTTCTGATCTCAGTAACCGATCTCGGAACCTCCCATTGTAGCACCGCATCTACCTTGGATGGATCCACTGCAATCCCGTTACCTGAAATCACATGACCAAGAAAACTCACCTCTGATAACCAGAACTCGCACTTGGATAACTTAGCATACAACTGCTTCTCCTTCAAAACCTGTAGCACAACACGCAAATGCTCTTCATGCTCTTCCGGAGACTTAGAATAAATCAAGATGTCGTCTATGAAGACCACAACAAACTTATCCAACTGATCATGGAATATGCGATTCAAATACTCCATAAATACACCAGGTGCATTAGAAACTCCGAACGGCATCACCAAAAACTCATAATGCCCATACCGAGTCCTAAACGCAGTCTTCTGAATATCTTCTTCCTTCACCCGAATCTGATGGTAACCAGATCTTAAATCAATCTTGCTAAACACACTGGCTCCCACCAACTGATCCATCAAGTCGTCAATCCTAGGAAGCGGATACTTATTCTTAATTGTCACCTTGTTCAACTGGCGATAATCGATACACAACCTCATGCTTCCATCCTTCTTCTTTACCAACAAAACTGGAGCTCCCCATGGTGAAACACTAGGCCTCACAAAATGTTTTGCTAGCAACGCTTCCAATTGTTTCTTCAATTCCACTAACTCTGATGCCGACATTCTATATGGCGCCATAGAAACAGGCCTCGTACCAGGAACTAGATCTATGGAAAACTCCACCTCTCTCTTTGGCGGCACATTAGAAAAGTCTTCAGGAAACACCTCGGGAAATTCTCGCACTACTGGAAAATCCCCAACTGCAGCTCGACTCTCCACAGTCAACGATGCAAACACACCAAACAATTGTGCCCCATATTCTAACAGTCGATTCAACTCCTTGGTAGATAAGACACCAAATTCCACATCCTTCTCAAGAAATGGAAACCTCACCGACTTATGATAACAATAGATATGGACACGATTATTCATCAACCAATCCATTCCCAGAACCACGTCTAACTCGTTCATCGACAAACAAAACAAATCAACAGTAAAGTCCTTACCGAAGAACGATACCGGACAATTCTTACAATCTAAGGAAGTAGTCACCGACCCCATTGTTGGTAAATCGATAACCATCTCACCACCCAAATCAGATAGAACAAGACCTAATCTTTTAACACAATCATCGGCTATAAAACAATGCGAAGCACCCGTATCAATAATAGCAATTAAAGAAATGCCATTAATAAAACAAGTACCTCTGATCAGTCGATCACCCTTGTCCGTCTAGGTTCCAGCCAACGCAAACACCTTCCCACCAGCTTGAACTTTCTTCTTCTGACATTGACTGCTCATGTGTCCCTCTTCACCACAATTAAAACACACAACTCCCTTGGACGCACAGTCGGATGACACATGTCCTACCCTTCCACACTTGAAACATTTCTTTGCGTCACTAAAGCAGACATTACTTTTGTGGCCAGGTTTACCACACTTAAAACATACAATCTTAGCAGGAGCATCTCCCCCACTAAACCTTGGTCCATAATTCATCTTTTGCTTACCCTTCCCTCCATCATACGGTTTCCCACGATTCTTTGGACCTTTGTTCCTCTTTTCTTTAATCACCTTATGATGAGCATTATAATCCTCATCATAAATCCTGCAGCTGTCCACCAAATCTGGAAACACCCGAATCTTCTGATACCCTACCGCCTTCTTGATATCAGAACGTAATCCATTCTGGAACTTAATGCAATTAGAAAATTCTGCTCCCTCACCAACAAAGTGCGGGTAGAATTTCACAAGTTCATTAAACTTTGCCGCATATTCAGACACAGACATGCTGCCTTGAACCAGAGCCAGAAACTCAGTCTCTTTCTTTCCACGGACATCCTCCGGATAATACTTCCTCAAAAACTCCCTCTTGAACACCGTCCAGGAAATCTCTTCACCGGTTGCTTCTAACCTTGCCAAAGTCTCCAGCCACCAATCATCAGCCTCCACAGCTAACTGATGAGTGCCATACCTGACTTTCTGCTCTTCCGTGCAATCCATCACAAGAAAGATTCTCTCCATCTCCTTCATCCAAGTCAAGGCTCCCTCGGGGTCATGCGTTCCCTTAAACACAGGAGGATTCTCCCTCTGGAACGTCGCTAAACTCCGAGACCTTGCATTCTCACCGGTATGCATAGCTTCAGCCATAACTTGCAATGCAGCAGCAATAGCAGCGTCATTACGTCCAGCCATCTCTAAACTTCACAATAACACCAAGAGAAGTAAGCCCAAAAAATAGCACAAGAATTGTTAGACCAAACGACACGACACTTGGTCGGACAAGACCGACCCGCTCTGATACCACTAATGTAACACCCCAATTCTACCCAGGCATATAGGTACAAATATCAGAGTATAAAAATTAAATTCATAAAAACAATTTGGGCGTTACACTAAGTAACCACATAACCAAACATAACATACTCGCAAAAGATGCGTAACACAATAGTCAAAGAGGAAAGATTCTCATAAACACCTGAATGTATTCATACTTATATATATATATATATATATATATATATATATATATATATATATATATATATATATATATATATATGCATCGGTAAACAAAATATCCACCACATTCCTCCAAAATACATCGTATGAGAAGGTATCCAAAATACATAATACGAATGCATCTAAAGGATCAAATATACATCAAAAGGATCCTATAAGCATTATCTACAAAATAAGTGTTCGATCCCCCCCTAGGTGTTACGTATCACGAGCGGACGACACCAAAACGGACGACTACAAAGAGAGCACCTACACTTGCGGATCACCTGCACATTACCCACGAGTAGGTAACATTAAGGCAGAAGGGTGAGAATATAATTCATAATGAAAGCATGATAAATATAGTGATGCCCACAAGTATCATCAAGAATTATATAACAAGATAATCCACTAAGTCAACCACAATCAATATATAAGTAATGCGACACATGAATGGTAACATAAATTATAAAGACTGACGATGATGAATGAGACTCGACTATGCATATGCATGTGGTACCAAATCCGGAGTAAAACTCCTCCTTGTCATTATGACAAATACATCTTGTCGAGCATTATGCTGGGACTTCTTTCCCTCGGGAAAATACACCTTTGTCGAGCAGTAAGCTACGACTAACCATCATCGAGCATCTAGCCCCAACTGATGACCTCTTGCCACTCGGGCAAATACACCTTTTTACCGAGCATTAAGCTCCCACTGGTAATAATTGCCAATTCAGGCCACCTGTTAATAGCATTCCGCCATTAACGTAATGAAATGTCATGCCGTGCATACAAACGACTCAATTACACAACAACAACAATATAACTCGGTCACATATCTACATCACACCGGTTATATTAATCCACACGGATACATCATCAAAATTGCCACTCAGGCGTTCACCTAGAAAAATCAGTTTTGCAACAGACCTACAAAACCCCACCCAATCATCTCAAAACCTCAAATAAGCTTCCCTACACATCCTACACCACCCATACATGCCATATATTCATTCTAACAATCAATGATCCATGGCTCACTCGCTAAATGTCAATAACCTAATAATTCCTTCATGAGCAAGAAAATATGGAGAAATGGAAAAACAAACATGATCCATGGGAATATCTATCATCATAGTACACATACACACCACAAAATCAAGTTTATAACTTCAAAACTCACAAAACACCCAAACCACCATTGTTGATCAAGCTTAGAAAAGAGCAAGAACAAGAACAAGAACAAAACACACAAAACTATAAGAATCATACAATCAAGATAAACTAGATTCATCCCCCTTACCTTGGTTAGATTCTTGGCCCTAGCTTGGTTTGGATTTCTACACTTCTCTTCTTCTCTTTGTTTTTCTCTTCTTTCTCTTCTCTTCACAAGTTTTCTTTCTTTCTTTCCCAAAATATCTCTTTTTCTCTCTATATCTCTTTCTATTTCTCTACTTCTCATTTTCACCCACTCAACTTTCATAAATTCTAATTTTGGCCCAAATGTTACTAAACATTAATTCTAACCAATTAACACCCAAAACATAATAATTACACACATGGAAAGTAATAAGTAGAATATTAACATAATTAATATTTACCGACTGACTCGACTCAAAAACGGTAAAATTAGGGAAATGTAGCAAACATCACAATTAATCAGAAAAACACATTTACGGGCGTTACACCAAGCAGTAACCAGAAGAACCAGATGCCTCAGCAACACATCTCTTCTGGATGTTTATAGCATCATTCTGAAAATTCTTCTAAAACATTCTCCATAAGCCTCGGATAGCAGCATGATCCAACTTGGAGTCATGAGCAGCTCTCAAAGTTTCCATCCTTGTTTTGAACTTAAGCATGAAAAGGTTAAAACAGACATCAATAGATGGTTCAGGAGGGTTAAAGGTGAATCGATAATCAGGTACAAAAGGAAGTAGGGTTTGGATATTCTTGAAGGTAAAGAATGGGTTAGAGAAGGTGTAGAAACTGTGGTGAAATGGATGAAGATGAAATATCTGAAGGTGTTGGGGGAATGGCATTTAGTGGTTCAGGGTTCAGAATATGGGTAGAAGAAAGTGGTTAGAAACAGTTTGGAATGGTGAAAGAATTTTGGAGTTCAGAAGGAGGAGGCTTTTTCTGATATGAACATGCGGAAGCATCTGCATGAAAACCTTTCTGGATGCGCTTCTCACGGTATTCATCAGATTGCACTTTGAGAGGATCATAGAGAGACTTATGTTTCTTAGTTGGCTTAGGTCCTGCTTCTGAGACCTTTCTCTATAACTTATTTTCTTTCTTCTTTTGTTCTTTCTTCTTCAACTCAGCCAGAGATGGAAGAGTTCTTCCTCGAATCCATGCAGGATCAACAGAAGATTGAGCTATGACACAAGACTTCAAATAACGCTTAACAGATTTGTCAAGCTCTTCTTTAAACAATTGTGAAAAACTCTCAACAGGGATTCTTCTAGTCAGAATATCTGGAAATATTCTTGGAGTAGAAGTTACCTTCTCAATCATAAACATCCTTTGTAAATCAAAAGCATTCAGAATGTGTCCTTGAATGACAGTTAAGAACTTGGGCGTACCAACAACTTTCAGAAGATCCAACAAGTCACTTTCTATCAGAATGTCTGAAATCATTCTGGCAAGAGGAATGGTGTTCTTCTTGAACTCTGGATACTTCTTGCGTTCTTCACCTCTTGATTCTTAAATATTTGTCTTCAAATGTTGAAATAGAATGTTTGAGAGATTAACCTTAGTACCTTTTCCAATGCAGAAAAGTACATACTTGTGATCCTGATTTACATAAGTAGAGGCAAGAGATCGCTTTCTATGATATAGAGATCCCAAAATAATGTCATCCCAAACTCTATAGAACGGCTTCAACGAAGTAGTTTGATGAGATGCAGTTCCAGAAGAAGTAGACAATTATTTATCAACTTTTTCCCAATCAACTGTACCAAGAAGAGCACCTGTGATTCCTTCAGAGTCATTAAGACTATAAAGCTTCCTTATCATCTTCTCAGTCATAACAACTTCATGCCCTAATACGAATGAGATGATAGCAGTTGAAATAACTGTTGCATAAGTCCAGAAATCCATCACCAGGAGGGGATAAAATGGTCCAACCAATCTTTCAAAGTAGTTTGACCACCCCTGTGCCAGCATTGCAGTCTTTGTTTTGAAACCGTGTTTCCACAGATTTTCAAAATCTACCATTGTTTCGCAAAGAACTTCTAGTTCATTTGAAGGAATAGAACAAGTCCTCATGGGAGCATAACCATATTTGTGTTGAACAAGATGTGCTGAAGACATTTTTTGTTGAGTACTTGAGGATGAAAGCATGAATTTTGATATTTGGTTTAGAACTAGGGTTTATGCAAAAACGAGAGAGGGAGAGAGACACTGAATGAAGAGAGAGAATGTAAAGAGATGAATTGATATGAAGATGAGTTTATATAGAGACGGACTTGAAATGAAATGCAATATGTGTTTGAATGAACATGATTACAGAGAAACATGGAATCAAATGCATTTAATGAGAAATGACGTTAGGAGAGATAACGTAATATTTGAAATGATTTGCACAGTTACCTAGGGCGGCGTCTCCTCAACTGCGCGCGTGCTTGTCCAAAAAAAGTGAACACGTGCTCATCTTCTGGAAAACTGGTGACAACTGTTTTGCTTGAAAAGAGATTCTGAATCAACTTAGATAATGAAACGTAAGTAATAACAGAATCAGAACTTTTAATTGGTCAACATCAGAACTTCTTATAAGAAGATAAACAAAACCATTTCAGAACTAATCCATACGTCAGAACTTCTCATCCTCTCATTCTGGGCATAAATCCATACTGATATTCTTCAGAATGAACTTAAACCTATCTTCAGCAAGGGGTTTTGTAAAGATATCAGCCCATTGATGGTCTATATCAACAAAGTTCAAAGATAGAACACCCTTCTGAACATAGTCCCTAATGAAATGATGTTTCATCTCAATATGTTTAGCTTTGGAATGTAAGATTGGATTCTTAGATAAACATATAGCAGAAGTATTATCACAGAAGATAGGAATGTTACTCTCATATATCTGATAATCTTCTAGCTGACTCTTCATCCAGAGCATCTGTGTACTGCATCCAACAGCAGCAACATATTTTGCTTCTGTAGTAGAGAGGGCAATGGTAGCTTGCTTCTTACTGTACCAGGAGATCAGATGACTTCCAAGAAATTGACAACTTCCAGAAGTACTCTTTCTTTCAATTCTATCTCTAGCGTAATCAGCATCACAGTATCCTACTAAGTTGTACTCTTTAGATCTTCTGTAGACTAAACCAACATTAGTAGTACGTTTCAGATACCTCAGAATTCTCTTAACAGCTGTTAAGTGAGATTCTCTAGGATCTGATGGGAATCTTGCACACAGACAAACACTGAATAGAATGTCAGATCTAGAAGCAGTAAGATATAAGATAGATCCAATCATACCTCTGTAGAGCTTCTGATCTACCTTCTTACTTACCTCATCCTTGCCTAGAACACACGTTGGATGCATAGGAGTTTTGGCTTCTTTGCTTTCAGAAAGATTAAACTTCTTCAGAAGTTCTTTCACATACTTCGTTTGATGAACATATGTTCCATCAGAAGTTTGATTTATTTGAATCCCAAGAAAGTACTTGAGTTCTCCCATCATGCTCATCTCGAACTCAGCCTGTATAGACTTAGCAAACTCCTTTCCAAGTGTAGCATTAGATTTTCCAAAGATAATATCATCAAAATAAATTTGGCATATTAAAATATCTTTCTTAAACGTTTTATAGAAGAGAGTAGTATCCACTTGTCCTCTAGTGAAACCATTGTTCATAAGGAAAGAACTTAATCTTTCATACTAAGATCTAGGAGCTTGCTTCAACCCATACAATGATTTCTTTAATTTGAAAACATGTTCTGAAGACTTAGAGTCTTCAAAACCAGGAGGTTGGTGGACATATACTTCTTCTTCTATATAACCATTCAAGAAGGCACTCTTAACATCCATCTGATATAGAGTGATGTTATGTTGAGTGGCAAAAGAAATCAATAAGCGAATAGATTCTAACCGACCCACTGGTGCAAAGATTTCTATATAGTCAATCCCTTCTTGCTGACTATATCCCTGAGCAACCAGTATGGCTTTGTTTCTTACAACTTCTCCTTTTTCGCTTAACTTGTTTCTAAAGACCCACTTGGTTCCAATAATGTTGAATCCTTTTGGTCTAGGAACAAGATCCCATACATCATTCCTTGTAAACTGATTTAGTTATTCTTGAATGGAAATTATCTAGTCTGCATCTTCTAGAGCTTGATCAACAGAAGTTGGCTCGATCAGAGAAACAAGACCTAATTGACCTTCTGCATTGTTCTTAAGGAATGATCTGGTTCTGATAGGATCTTCTTTCTTTCCAAGAATGACATCTTCTGAGTGAGCATAGGTGAGTCTAGAAGATCTTCTGACCGTTGGCTCTTCACAAATTCTGAGATTCTCTAAAGAAGCAGCAACTTGATCTTCTGATCCTTTGCTTCTGGGTTCTCCAGCTTCTGAGTCACAGACTTCAATATCTGCAAAATTCTCAAACTGCTTTGGCTTTTTTAAGACCAAGCTTATCATCAAATCTGATATTGATTGATTCTTCAACAATCAATGTTTCAGTATTGTATACTCTGTAGCCTTTTGAGCGTTCAGAATATCCAAGAAGGAAACACCTTTGTACCTTAGAATCAAACTTACTCAGATGATCCTTAGTGTTCAGAATATAACAAGTACATCCAAAAGGATGAAAATATGAGATGTTGGGCTTTCTGTTCTTCCACAATTCATAAGGAGTCTTATTAAGAATAGGTCTTATAGAGATTTTATTCTGAATATAACATGCACTATTTATTGCTTCTGCCCAGAAATACTTAGCCATATTGGTTTCATAGATCATGGTTCTGGCCATTTCTTGCAGAGTCATATTCTTTCGCTCTACAACTCCATTTTGCTGTGGAATTCTAGGGCAAGAGAAATCATGGGCAATACCATTTTCTTTGAAGTAATCCTCAAAGAATCTATTCTCAAATTCGCCACCATGATCACTTCTGACCTTTATGATTTTACACTCTTTCTCAAATTGAATCTAAGTGCATAAGTCAAAGAACACTGAATGAGACTCATCCCTGTGTTTCAAGAACTTTACCCATGTCCAGCGGCTATAATCATCTACGATGACTAATCCATATTTCTTCCCTCTGACAGAAGCTGTTTTGACTGGGCTAAACAGATCAATGTGCAGAAGTTCTAGGGGCCTAGAGGAAGAAACAATATTCTTAAACTTGAAGGCAGGTTTGGAGAACTTTCCCTTCTGACATGTTTCGCAAAGATCATTTGATTTATATTTTAGATTTGGGAGTCCTCTGACTAGATTTAGTTTGTTAATCTGAGAAATCTTTCTCATACTAGCATGGCCTAATCTTCTGTGCCAGACCCATTGTTCTTCGCTAACAGACATAAGACAAGTTACCTTCTGATTCTTAAGATCTTGAAGATCAATCTTGTAAATGTTGTTCTTTCTCTTGCCTGTAAATAGGATTGAGGCATCCTTCTGACTTACATCCTTGCAAGACTTTTGATTGAAGATTATGTCATAACCATTGTCACTTAATTGACTTATGGACAACAAGTTATGAGCTAATCCTTATACAAGAAGTACATTAGATATGGAAGGAGAGTTACCAGTACTTATGGTTCCAGAGCCAATTATCTTGCCCTTCTGATCTCCTCCAAACTTTACTTCTCTATCGGACTTAAGCACGAGGTCATGGAACATAGACCTTCTTCCCGTCATGTGCCGCGAGCATCCAGAGTCCAAGTACAATGACATGCTTTGCTTTTTCTTCTTTGCTGCCAAGGATATCTGCAACAGAAATTATCTTCTCCTTAGGTACCCACAACTTCTTGGGTCATTTCTTGTTAGTTTTCCTCAAGTTCTGATTGAACTTGGGTTTAGCATGATAAACAATAGGAGGTACATCATGATATTCCTTAGGTTTAGCAGCATGGTATTTTCTAGGTTGTGTCACATGCTTCTTAGTGTGTGCAACATGATAGCTTTTGGCATGTGAAGTGAGCCTAATATCATGGGAGTGGCCATACTTGAATTGATCATACAATGGCTTGTATGTGATTTTCATATCATCTACAGGTTCAAGTTTGTATGGGGTATCACCCTCATAGCCTATGCCAACTCTCTTGTTTCCAGAAACAGCATGTATCGTAGAAGCAAGATGACTTCTGCCAATACTTCTAGATAAGAATTTCCTGAAAATCAAGTCATATTCTTTAAGAATATGGTTCAAGCTTGGAATAGATTCTTCTGAACCAGAAGATGACTCAGCATCTTTGGATAGTTTTAAAACTTTTTCTTTAAGTTCAGAATTTTCTAATTCAAGCTTCTTAGTTTCAGATACAAAGAGCTTTCTTAGCTTTTTGTACTTGATACTAAGCTTAGCCTTGATTTCAAGAATTTCAGCTAAACTGGAAGCAAGCTCTTCTCTAGTTAGATCAGAAAATACCTCTTTAGAGTAAGATTCTGATTCCGATGTAGATTCTGCTTCATCATCCATAGTAGCCATCAGCGCAATGTTAGCCTGCTCGCCTTTAGAGTTTGATTCTGATTCTGATGAATCTGAATCATCCCAAGCTTCCATAAGACCCTTCTTCTTATGAAACTTCTTCTTGGGCTTCTCCTTATGAAGCTTTGGACACTCACTCTTGTAGTGACCTGGCTCATTGCACTCGAAGCAAGTGACCTTCTTGTTGTCAGATCTTCTGCTTCTAGAAGATTCTCCTCTTTCAGGATTCTTAGAACTTCTGAAGTTCTTGAACTTCCTTTGTTTGCTCTTCCAGAGTTGGTTTACCCTTCTGGAGATCATGGACAGTTCATCTTCTTCTTCTTCTGATTCTGATTCTTCAGAATCCTCTTCTTCTGCATGAAAAGCGTTAGTGCATTTTTTTATTTAATGATTTTAATGCAATAGACTTACCTTTATTTTCAGGTTCATTAGCATCCAGCTTAATTTCATGACTCCTCAAGGCACTGATCAGCTCTTCCAAAGAGACTTCATTCAGATTCTTTGCTATCTTGAATGCAGTCACCATTGGGCCCCATCTTCTAGGCAAGCTTCTAATTATCTTCTTGACATGATCAGCCTTTGTATAACCCGTGTTAAGCACTCTTAATGTAGCAGTCAAGGTTTGAAATCTTGAGATCATTGTTTCAATGTTTTCATCATCCTCCATCTTGAAGGCTTCATACTTCTGGATCAAGGCAAGAGCTTTGGTCTCCTTGACTTAGGCATTTCCTTCATGAGTCATTTTCAATGATTCATATATGTCATAGGCAGTTTCTCTGTTTGATATCTTCTCATATTCAGCATGAGAAATAGCATTCAGCAGAATAGTCCTACACTTGTGATGATTGTTGAATTGCTTCTTTTGATCATCACTCATTTCTTGTCTTGTGAGCTTTACACCACTAGCTTTCACTGGATGTTTGTAACCATCCACCAGAAGATCCCATAAGTCACCATCTAAACCAAGAAAGTAACTTTCGAGTCTATCTTTCCAATATTCAAAGTTTTCACCATCGAATACTGGTGGTCTAGTGTAGCCATTGTTTCCATTTCCATTGTGTTGCTCAGCAGAGCCAGATGTAGATGTAGGTGGTGGAGTTTCAACCATCTTGACTTAGCGTTTTTCTCTTCCTGAATCTTTTCTAAACACGGTTAAATGCTTGCACCTTAGAACCGGTGCTCTGATGCCAATTGAAGGATAGAAAAACACTTAGAAATGGGGGGTTTGAATAAGTGTAGCTTAAAAACTCTTAAGATAAAAACAATTTGCACAATGATTTTTATCCTGGTTCGTTGTTAACTAAACTACTCCAGTCCACCCCCTTGGAGTGATTTACCTCACCTAAGGATTTAATCCACTAATCAATCTTGATTACAATGGTTTTCCACTTAGATACCCTCTAAGTCTTCTAGAGTATTCTGATCACAACTTGATCACTCTAGGAAATCAATGCTTAGAGACCCTCTAAGACTTCTAGAGAATCTGATCACAACTTGATCTTCTCTAGTTCCTTTACAAATGAATGTAAACAAATTCTTACGAGAGTATTACAATGCTTCTTAATAAGCTATAATCACAACTGTGATATTTCTCTTAAGTTCTAAGCTTAATCTTACTAAGATATTACAACAGTAATGAAGTGAGGTTGAAGATGAAGTTTGAAAGCTTTTGAATTTGACAGCATTTCTGTATTTTTGCGTAGAGTGTTGTATTTAGCTTCTCATCAGAACTTATATTTATAGGCGTTTTGAGAAGATGACTGTTGGGAGCATTTAATGTGTTGCGTGATCCATACAGCATTGTATTTAATGTTCCACTCTTTTGTCAACTACCTCGAGCCTTGCTTTTCATGCTTTAACTGACTTTGTCTTTAATAGCTTCTAACGTTCCTTTTGTCAGTCAGCGTAGCCTGCCATCTTGTACTTGCTTCTGATCTGATATTTGTAGATACAACGTTTGAGTTAATCAGAGTCAAACAGCTTGGTGCAGAGCATCTTCTTGTCTTCTGACTTTGAAGTGCTTCTAGCATGATACCATAAGTACTTCAATGCTTCTGCTTCTGATCTCAAGTTCTTCTGATGCTTCAATAGACCATGTTCTGATTCTGCTTGACCATCTTCTGATGTCTTGCGAAAGCATGTTCTGATGTTGCATACTGAACCTTCTGAGTTAGTGCTTCTTGCGCTGAATTTGTGCATACTCTTTATATATTTCCTGAAATGGAAAATGCATAGGATTAGAGTACCACATTGTCTTATACAAAATTCATATACATTGCTATCATCAAAACTAAGAATATTGATCAGAACAAATCATGTTCTAACACTTTCAAGTCCAAGTAACAATTTCAATCCATTCTTGAGGTAGTAGAGGGTGAGAATACGCCATTCTTAAGGTCCCATGACGTTTTAACACATATTATCATGTTTATCATATTCATTCATATTCTTGAAATTCATAACTCATGATATATCATATTTCAATTGAATCTAACTGTGTATTCGAGTTCAGGTTGGAGTTTAGAGTTATTTAGAACCGTTTGTGGGAAGTTATGATGCCGATCCATGGAATTACCATGGTTAGGGCTCAAAGAAGGTGATCTTCGAAGACCTCCCCTAGAAGCCATTTCCGATCGAAATAACTCCATCATTGAAGTCGTCGCCTAATTTTAGAGGATCTGGGCGTTCATATTATTTTTATAACATCGTTTCATAGAATTTTGAGTTTGTTGCAGGATTCGAAGGAAAAGTCGCATCTAAATCCGCAACAAATTCTGTAGCCAAATCCGCAGGAAACAATGTGGAAGATGATGAATATTGAAAGTAAGCCCTTTAAATGCACGTGTGGCCCATGGAACGCGCCTCATTGGCCAGTCAACGGAATCGCTTCCTCTCTTCTTTTCCAATTCACTAGTCAGCACTGCCCTGGGCCCACTTTGACTTAGATATTTGAGTGACTATTTAATTTTTTATTTTATATTTATTATTTACTATTGGTGTTTTAACAACTGAAGCGTTTATCCTAGCTGGCATTGAGTGTTGACCACTAACTCTAAAGACCTGGGTTCGAGCCCAAGATCTTCATAATTTTTTTTCTTTGTATTGTTTGCCTTACAGATCCGGTGTTCGCCCTCCCTGCATGCTTACAATACATCCTCGTCCTGCCAACCCTCAGATCTTCACCCAGGACAATCCAACACTCCAGAGCGTGCGAGACTACCAAGGACCTTCAGAGCCTCACCACACTGGATTATACGCGCTGATTTTTTTTTCAATTATCTTTTTAATTTGATTTAATTATTTTCTTTTTTATTTTCTTTTTAACTAAAACTTAAATTATTTTTATTTTTAATTAATTCTAACTTTTTTTTTCATAAAATAATAAAATTTGTTTCAATTAATTAATTAATTATTTTTTATTTAATTAATAAAATTAAGTTTTAGTAATTTAACAAATAAGATTTTTAGGTTAAATAAAATTAAGATTTGATTTTTAGGTTTAATAATTATATAATAATTAATAATTGTTTTTTATTTTTGTAAATATTTAATTTAATTAAATAATTTGTTTAGTTTGAATTTATTTTAATTAGTTTGAATTTAATTTTTTAATTTAATAATTAATTAGGTTAGGTTAAAAAATAAGTTTTAAAACTTTGATTTTATTTTTGTTTTTAAATTCTTTTCTTCTCATCCCCCCTACTTCTCGAATTCCCGATTTTATTATTTAATTATTATTGTGTAATTGTTTCAAGGTTTGTAATAGTTAATTAGGATTTTATTTTCCGCATATTTTTATGTAACTGCCCCAAAGCCATGTAATAGTTGTAGGTTTATTTTCTGCTTTTATTTTCCGCATTCCCCGGGTTTTTTGGCTATGTATCCCCCTCCCAGAAGCCTTGTAATAGAATAGGATTTAATTTCCGCACTCTAAATTTCTGTATGATATTAACTGCATGGTTAGTAAATAGGGAGTGACAAGATAAAACACACACACACCTTTAAGGTAACCTTTTTTTGTTGCCTGTTGCCTTTTAATTACGATTCTAAAATAGTAAAGTCCCTCGATTCCGAGGATACCTAAAGCAAATGCTGCCTTAAGTCATTGAAATCACCATAAGATTTTGTCCCTCGATGCTACCTCGGAAATAAGATGATTGTCCCATTCCTAAGGTATCCTCGCCTGTTGCCTAAATGACTATTCTATCCTTCCCTAAAGATTACCTACCCACTATATGGTAGGGAAAGTTTTATGGCGAACGATACTTCCTCGATGACCCTTAACATCCAATGAAAGGACTTCCTACCCTCTCATGGTATGGATAGCCTTTTAAAACCGAAAAGCTAAAAGAACAATTTTTCTAACTTAGGGTAGGTGCTCCTGATTGCTTACTCTTTTCAAATTCAAAACTCTTTCTCCCACTCATTTTCAAATACTTTAAAAAACAAGGCTACGCTTATTTACAAGCTAAAGTCCTTAACAAAGTTTTTCAATTCACACACGACACTTTTCAAACAATTCAAACAAACAAGTGAGCTAAGCAATTAAGAGCCCATGGATAACCATGGATACAAAGGGTGCTTACACCTTCCCTTTGTATAACCTACCCCCCGAACTCAAAGTCTTTTAAAAGGTCTATTTTTGTTCTTTTAGCCTTTCTAATTGGATAAAATAAAAGTCGGTGGCGACTTTTGCTATCCGCGACATTTCTAAAAAATCAGTTCTCCCACCGTATTACACAAAGGTATCCTCATTTGTTGCGTATAATGACTATTATATCTTTCCCTAAGACTTCCTACCCTCTCTATGGTATGGATAGCCTTATGGCGAACGATAATTCTCGATGACCCTTTTCAAATCCAATGAAAAGACTACATACCCTCCTTATGGTACGGATAGCCCTTTCAAACGAAAGACTTAAATAACAAGAAAGATAAACTTAGGGTAGGTAGCACTTAGCTGCTTACTCACAATCAATTCAAAATTCAAAATGCTTTTCACACCTCCTTTTCAAACAATTTCCAAAAGGATACACTTATTTACAAGTTAAAGTCCTTATTCAAAAAATGTATTTAATTCACACACGACACTCTTTCAAACATTTCAAACAAACAAGTGAGCTAAGCAATTAAGAGCCCATGGATAACCATGGATACAAAGGGTGCTTATACTTTCCCTTTGTATAACCTACCCCCGAACTCAAGTCTTTTTAATAAGGTCTTTCCTGTTCTTTTGCCTTTCCAAATTGGATAAAGTAAAAGTCGGTGGTGACTCTTTCTATCCACAACATTTCTAAAAGTCAGTTCTCCCACCGTATTACAAAATTGGCGACTCTGCTGGGGAATACTTAAAAGAGGGGTTACCTTAAAGCTTAGATCACTTAATTTTTTTTTTTTGCTTGCTTTATTCTTCAAGGTTGTTTTGGGAATTGAATGGAAGATGAATCCTCAGATTCGAGTGCATCTTAAGATAGGAAGTGGCATAGTCATGGAGATCTCTCTTGTGCATGCTTGGGATTGATCAGTATGAGAGCTCACACTTAAGGTAGGCCTCCAATGGTTATGTATGTACTTCTCTTGCATGAGAGAGGTTTATGTATGTACCTTGGGTGATTCGGAGCTTAAGGACCTTTAGTTACCCATTAACCCATCTTGGCTTTTAGAAACGTATTGGGGGAACTACTCTCGACTTATGTTGGGGCTTAGTCGCTACCCGATACTACAACTCATATAGGTTCTTTCTTAAAAGTATCATTGCATGGTATGAATGTATCATGTTCGAGGGTGCTTTAGAAGGACTGACAATTCAGAGTAACTTTGTAGAACCCGTTGTTGATTCCATCCTTATCCTTAGAAGTACCTATTAGGGAAGGGTAGTTACCCAGTCAAACTCCATGCAAGCCTCTAAACCTAAGGACACTTGTGTGACTTGCTTGTGTGTGTTGCTAACCCTTTGATTTCCTTGCAGGTTTTGTTGTAGGACTTGTTTGTCCTTACTATCTTACGCTTTGCCTGATGCATTACACTCACATAACATCATGACATTATGACATCATAAACATAGAATGTTAACTAACCCTTTCAAGGATTTTAGGAATTTAGGGCGCACCATTTCAGGTGCTCATTATCAAGGACTAAATTCTCGTCAAGGGGCAAGAGGATTTATTTTCCTCTAGCCATATGACTTCTAGTTTAGAGAAACAACACCTATCAAGGGGCAAGAGAATTTATTTTCCTCTAGCCATATACCTTCAAAGTCAGAGGTATCCCGAATCAGAGGCGATGACCCACTCGATATGGTGAGCTTGATTCTCAAAGAAGAACGTTCCAAGACGAAAGTCAAAATTCTTCAGACAAAGCTATGACCATCTAATTTCCAAATGTCGTAAGATAAATTTCCTAAAGGATCCTTGGAAACATTGCATTTGCATATCATAACATTGCATAACAGGTTCCTGCCATAGGTCTCTCATCCTCTCTCGCTGTTTATTTCAGCATCATGAATCTCGAGCAATCTGTCAGAAATCATCAAGCCCAAAATGCCCAGTTCCAAGAGATGATCCTTAACTTGGCCAAGGGGCAAGAAGAATTAAAGGCAATTCTGATTAAGAAGGAGAAGGATCACCATATGCAGCAAGGTGATCGGAAATCCAAACCTGAGCAATCATTTACTCCGTTGCACATGTCGTTGTCTCAAGTTCTGCAACAATTGCTCAATCAGAACTTGATAACCCTATTGCCTCCATATTCAGTTCCTGCGAATCCTGCTCCTGGGTACAAGTATAATGTAAGATGTGTTTATCATTCAAACAGTCCTGGTCATGATACCGAAGATTGTGGACCATTGAAGCATAGAGTTCAAGACTTAATTGACAACAAGATCATTGACTTCAACTCACCTAAGAAGCCTCATATGGCTGATGCTATGTACAACCAGAAAGGTCGTAACGACCGCAACCTATCTGTTGGGGCAGATCCACAACGACGAAGCAAGCCAGATGCACCTAAGCGTGAATTCACTCAAATTAATATGTCACTGGCTCAAGCATTACAATACTTGTTGAAGTCAGAGTTGATTACTTTAAAAGATCCCCCTAAGAATCCTAGTACTTCTGCTCGCGGCTATAATCCCAATGCGAGGTGTGCGTACCACTCTGATAGTCCTGGTCACGATACAAATAGTTGTTGGACGCTGAGGAACAAGATCCAAGACATGATCGATGCTGGTGAAATTGAGTTCAATCCTCCTAAGACTCCTGTGGTGATTACCGTTCCCATGCCTAATCATGACAAGACTGATTAATGTCTAGAAGGATTGACTTTCAGATCATTAGTTTTACTTTCATTTGATATTTCTATTTTGTTTGATTAAACATTCGACTTATGATAGACATTATCTGTTTTAATAATCATCATTAGTGCATTGCATATATTTTTCTTGAATAAATTATTTCGCTATCACTCATTTAAACTATGTCTTTACTTTTGTTTACGTTTTGTGATATTCAACTCCTGCTAAGCCGTAAGCCTTTTGAGGGAGGATGACGAAAACGATACCGCAACCTCATACAGTATACTTTTGAACAGACTATGCTGATGATGTACAGGCATTGTTTCAATTCCTAAATAGTTGAGATATAAGGATGTTAATCCCTAGTCAACCCCTTTGAGCCTAAGGAGTAGAAGTTTTTTTCACGTGCAAATTAAAACCCTTAATCATAACTTGGGGCAGGGTAGTTTCTCGGTTAACTCAATTATAGCAATTGTTCAATCATACAAATAGTGATGGGTTCCTATAACCATTAAGTCGGGCAACCAAGAGAAAAGACCGCTAAGTCAAAACCTATGAAGGAGACTTATTAAAAATCGAAACATCCCGCTGAATGTATTCTCAAAATAAACAGCTCAGGCAAAAGTTAGGGATAACAAATTCAAAAAGAGAGGTTGCTACAAATCCTCGACAAAAGAAAATATTACAAAGTATGACTGCCTTTTCAAATAAACCTCAGGTTTTGAACCATCACTAAATGCTAATGTTACAATACCAAATCCTTTGAAGCTTAAAACACAAAGTTAACTGAGCATAGGATCGAAGAACATCACGAAGATTGGGATGGGTACAAATAAAATTTGAGCCATTATCCTTTGTTTCTTAAACTATGAACCAAGCCACGTTACAAACCTTGAAAGTCCTAACTGAAGCATGGTTAGTTCGAAAGCATACTGTCACAAAAGGGTATCCTGACTCCTTAAGGTTTGTCATAAACGCTGAGTTGATATCACGTTTTTACAAATATCATGCTTTTACACCTTTGTTTTAATGTTTTTCAAAAAATTCAAGACAAACATATGCATTGCATGTCATGAATTCATTATTAAACATATTCCGCTACATAATTTCAAATGTTAGCATCAAGAAGAACCTGCAAAGGGTATGACTAATGCTAAAAATCATCCCGACAGACGAAACCACTTCAGCAGCAACATCTCTTACGTCTGACTCAGTTGATTAAAAGTCAATGAATACAAGGGGCATGACATTCTTTGTCCAATTAACCTGGGGCAACTAAGTCAAGATTCTAATAATCTCTAAAGAATGCCAAACAATTAGGGGCATGCATCCAAGTGGGTCTGAAGCTGCTTCCAGATCAGTCAGGGGCATTATACTAAGTTTTTCAGTACTAGGGGCATGTCACCCATAATACACACCTCACAAGGTCCTCACGAGGCGAAACTCTTCAAAGTCCCTACTAGATGGGGCAAAGCTATGCAAGCTCCGTTTGACACTTCGATCAAATACTCATTGATGTGTCTCAATCAATACAAGTCCAAGAATGGCAGTTACTATAAATACTTGGGGCAATGTTCAAGGCATCCATGTCTTCCCACAGAGTCAAATTCACAAGATCATATCCTCACAGAGTAATCCTCAAGAAGATATATTCAAACGTTCTTGTCCCAACTGAGACTTAGTTCCTCAACGGAGTTTACATCTTCGACATTGCCGGTTCCCCGACACTTTTCTCTTCTCCAAACAGGGTTATTCATCTCTCTTATCCCCAGTCAGGGTACATCAAGATCAATCATTCAAATGGCTCTCATCCCCAAGCAGAGATCAGAAACCCCTAGCTGAGCATCTTCAACACAAAGATCAGACATCAAAATCACAGTGATATGGAGATAGCATAAATCATGTTCATGCATCATATATCATATACATATCCATACATTTCATATAGTGCGCAACATACAAGTTTCTCATTTATTTTGAGAAACTCATCACATAATACATGCATCATGACATTGCATAGAGACTAACTTTACCTTTTTTTTAGGATACAAGTACAAGCAGATAAACAATATCTCCAACCTTCAAAAATCTAATTCTGCCACCTTGGGTGGTGCTGACACGGTCAACCTTCAAGATCTAATTCTGCCACCTCGGACAGTGCTGACACGATGAACCTTCAAGACCTGATTCTGCCACCTCAGACGGTGTGGACACGATCAAAGAAAGATATAGCCTAATGTATGGCTCGCCTAATGTACGACCTCTTCAAATCTTGCCTAATGTTTGGTATTTTCCAATATAGCCTAATGTATGACTCGCCTAATGGTCTTTTCTAATATAGCCTAATGTATGGCTCGCCTAATGTACGGTATTTTCCAATATAGCCTAATGTATGGCTCGCCTAATGTACGGTATTTTCTAATATAGCCTAATGTACGGCTCGCCTAAGTATGGTCCCTTATGAGATCGCCTAATGGATGGCTCACTTTGTTATAGCCTAATGGATGGCTCACTCTCTGACATAGCATGATGGATGGCTCACTTTGTTATAGCCTAATGGATGGCTCCCTCTGTGACATAGCCTGGTGGATGGTTCATGTTGTTATAGCCTAATGGATGGCTCGCTCTGATACAACCTAGTAGATGGCTCATTCTAATACAATCTAATGAATGGTACTCTCTAATATAGCCTAATGGACGACTCGTTCTAAGATTCTTCAACATGCACATGGCCTAGTGTATGGCTCATCATTACACCTCTCAAGCTCAGATACAGTCTAACGTACGACTCATTCTGACTCTCATATTATCATAACCAGATGGCATCTTTAAGCCCATTTTTGACAATGTCTTGTGTAACACCCCTTACTAACCCCGCGGCAATTTAAACAAGTATTCATAGTACATGAAATAAGGGTGCCACAATTCATAATAAATAAACATCATTCAGTCATGTCATGCATTCATTGAGGTAATCATCATGAATTAAAAACGGTTCATGTTAACACAGCGGAAATTAAAATCAAACGGACTAAGTTTAACATCTTTAAAACTTATCCTTCAAAACATCGAAACATAACTAGAGTCATAAAACATAAACTCTAAACATCGCGTCCCCAGTGTTACAACTATCAGAGCATGACACCTGACGCTAACTAAAACAGTGACTCATGAGCTAATCCTCAAGGAGTCGAACAGCCGCTATCCTCAATCTGAAAATGACAACATGTAAGGGTGAGTCTCATCATAATTAACAAATGTTATAAGGTCATAAAGTAATAACACATCACAGTTATATCGTTCACCCAATTGTTTCATAAACAGACATTCTAAACAAGTCTCACCATCACAAACAAACAACTAACACATCATCAACATTTACAACACTGGAATACATCCAATCAGGTTATAAAGTTATGCATATGTATGAACTGACACTATGCATGTGGTACCAACATCGTCAAATGGGAATAACCCATGACCGATCCAACATCATCAAGATACGGCCCTGCCAGCACAAATTCCACACAATGGGAATCATGCCCTTTACTGATCCAACACATCATCATGGATACAGCATAATCAATGAATATGAATGAATGCAACATATACAACATATTTATACCATCATCATCATCATCATCATCATCAATATCATCATCATCAAGTATGTTCATATATATTAGCATCATTCAATTACAATTCCGTCATCATCATATAGAAAACATACACGTACTTGCACCAATCATCATTATCAACAAGAAATAGCATACATATACTGTCATCATTCTAAAACCAATCAATCATCATCATATAGATTATTTTATAAGGTTCGTTTGGCTCGAAACGGCACATCAAACTGACCAACAGGTAAAAAGTTATGCATCTTTGAACTTTTTAAGGTATCCCAAACATCATCAACACGCGGCGCCATCTTGGTTCGTGGCGCGAACTGAGCGTCTCAAAAATCCTTGGCTCTCTGCCAAGCTGTTCGCGGCGCAAACATATACACGCGGCGCGAAACGAGAAAAAGTTACGCCTTCGCGGCGCAAACACTGGTGCGAGGCGCGACCTGTGCGTATCACAACTTCCTGGCATTCTTCCCATCTGTTTGCGGCGCAACCTATGTACGCGGCGCGAACCGGCAATTTCAGGAACCCCAACCTGTAGAAAACAACATTCTACACACCCCAAATGCCCTCAAAACCATCCCAGTACGAGTTTCATAAAATGGACCACACATACAACACAAATTGCTTATTAGGGTACAAAATTCAAGTATCAATTAACACCATAACATCATACACATCACGGATTCAACAAAGGATTAAAAGTCACACAATTTTAACCCAATCCTTAAACTTATTATATGACTCAATTGATACGAATTCTACATTTATTCTATGCTATTAACTCTTAACCCGATAAAAGATGCTAATTAGATAAGTCCCCCCTTACCTTAGCCAAATTCTTGAATTGGGTCTTCTTCCTCTTTGGTTCTCCTTCACGTTCTTCAGCTCCTATTCTCACAACTTCTGGTTTTCACGTTCTAATTTTCCTTCTCCTCTTGTTTTCCCTTATTTTATGAAAAATATAAAATTAGAAATGGGCTTCTTCACAATTACACCCCCACTTTACTAATTCTACCGCCTGGCCCAATAACTTAACATTTTATATTTCTCCACATAATTCGATAAAATGTTAATTTCCAATAATTAATTTAAAACTCAATTAAATTAATTAAATAAGAATTTTTGGGATGTTACCCCTTGCCAACACCTGGATGACATCTTCAAGCCCATCTCCGGCAAAAGTCCCTGTCTCAGCAAGGGCAAATTTTTTAGTATTCTAGTGTTCAATCCTCTTCCACCTTCAGATACCGATTGGCATACAAACCATTCTACATTCTCAAGTTTAAGAAGATTGAACAGGGGCAGCTGTCATACCCCAAAATTTGCCCGCGTATATTTGCAAATGTCATTTTATTTCAAATAAGTGACATAGCCCAGATGGTAAGGATTTGAGGTTAAAAGGTACAAGAGCGAGATGTTCCCGGCTCGAATCTCACTTCTAACATTTATCCTTTTTTATTTGTTTTCTAATTTTAATTCTAACTTTATTACCATTTATTCAAAAATCATAAAAATTGCATTTTTTTATTATTTTAATTTAAATTTTCGCACTAACTAAATAAGCATTTTTTTAAATAGTCATTTTTCACTTTTATGCATTTTTTAGTCAAAAAAAATCACCAAATATCATAAAATATTAAAAAAATCCAAAAAAATAAGTTTTTAATTCTAATTTTCTTTTTTTTTAAAAAAAAATATTAATTTGTAATTATAATTCATTATTTTATGCATTTTATAGCTAAAAAAATCAATAATAAAATAGTACTTTTTGCTTAGCTTTTGGTCCAAGTCAATTGGCATTAAAAATTATTTGATTTGACTCTCTCTAATTTTTGATAAAATCAAAACAAATAATTTTGTAATGTCAATAGTATTAATGTTAATTTATTTTTTCCTTTTTTATTTTAACCTAACTTTACACTATAAATTGAGTCACTTTGTACACTTTTAAAAAATTAACAATTACCAATTTTTCAATTCACTCTCTCACAAATAAACCCCTTTTTTAACACCTTCAACCTCATTCTTCGTTCCTAATTTCTACACTATACTAACATTGTTTACACACTTTTCTTCAATCTCTTTTCTTTCAAGAGTATCTTCAATATCTTTTGTTTTTTTTTTCTTGGTTCATGGCCAATGATTTCCTATGAGGCCACCTCTTTTATTTTTTTAGAAAAAACTTTTTCTAAATCTTTTTATGAAAACTAAAAACAAACATTTTCTTTTCAAAAACCTTTTGGCCAAGGATGATATCTGAGGCCTGTTTTTTAAAATCATTGTTTTTGCCATTGTTACTACATTTTAGTTTAAATTTATGTTTTTACAATCATAATCTTTTTTTTAAACCCTTGGGGATATTTGCCCTTTTAGCCATGATGTAACTTTCTGAACCTTTCTTTATTTCTTAGGGAAATTATAGATTATATGAGGTCAAACTCTTTTATAATATTTTTTATTTTATTATTATAACTATTATCATTACTAACCTTTGTTTTTTATTATAATTATTATTAGTAATATTTTGGTTAATTGCTTCCATTATTATTATTATATTATTTATTATTATACTATTATTATTTTTATTATATTATTATTATTACTATTATTATTCTTATTCTTACTCTTATTATTATCCTATTTTTGCAGGTACTTCCTTTGGCTAAAGAGGAGCGGTGCGAGAATATGGGTTTACCATTGTTAGGGCATAAAGCTTTTGCCTCTTCGAAAACCCCATTGGCATCCCATGGACCTCCAGCCACACCATATCAGATCAAATCCTGGTTTTTTTTAATTAATTTTTCTAATTATTGGTTTATTGTTTTATTATTTAAATTTTCACTAAAACCTTAATCTTTTTTTTCTCAAACCATAAAATTCATGTTTTTTTTATAAAATTAATTTGTTTTTTTATTTAAAAATTTTTCCCTAAGACTTCCTACCCTCTTTATGGTATGGATAGCCTTATGGCGAACGATAATTCTCGATGACCCTTTTCAAATCCAATGAAAGGACTACCTACCCTCCTTATGGTATGGATAGCCCTTTCAAACGAAAGACTTAAAGAACAAGAAAGATAAACTTAGGGTAGGTAGCTCTTAACTGCTTGCTCACAATCAATTCAAAATTCAAAATGCTTTTCACACCTCCTTTCCAAACAATTTCCAAAAGGATACACTTATTTACAAGTTAAAGTCCTTATTCAAAATATCTTTTCAATTCACACACGACACTCTTTCAAACATTTCAAACAAACAAGTGAACTAAGCAATTAATAGCCCATGGATAACCATGGATACAAAGGGTGCTTAAATCTTCCCTTTGTATAACCTACCCCCTGAACTCCAGTCTTTTTAATAAGGTCTTTAATGTTCTTTTTGCCTTTCCAAATTGGATAAAATAAAAGTCGGTTGCAACTCTTGCTATCCGCGACATTTCAAAAAGTCAGTTCTCCCACCGTATTACACACCTCTTTTTCAAAAACAATTTGAAAAGACTACACTTTCATGGCAAAGTTAAAGCTCTTAACAAAAATGTTTTTTAAACACACACTACACTCCTTCAAGAAAAACAAACAATTCAAAAGTGAGTTAAGCAGTTAAGATCCCAAGGATAACCATGGATACAAAGGGTGCTTACACCTTCCCTTTGTATAACCTACCCCCGAACTACAAAGGGTGCTTACAAAGGTTTATCTTGTTCTTTTTGCCTTTCCTAATTCGATAAAATAAAAGTCGGTGGTGACTCTTGCTAACTGCAACATGTTTGGAGAAATACAAAACTAAAAGTCAGTTCTCCCACCGTATTACACTTATCAATGTTGAGAAAAATCCTGACTTTCTAGATGAGGTTGAAGGTCCATCCTATTCTGATCGACGAATTTTCAAAGGAGCTACTGTTAAGGATCTAAGCTTTAAGAAATTTCTTCATCCCATTAGCTTAACCTCAAGCCATTCCTATCTAAGTTGTTATACCCCAAAATTTGCCCACATATTTTTCAAGAAAACTCCAATCTGAAAATTAAGGGTCTCATATAATCATGGATTTTTATTTCAACAAATATCCTGACATATGAAATACTTAGTTTTTAGAATTTTTCTTATACAGTAATTTGGCTTGCAGTTGAATTTATTCTTACGCAAACACCAAATACTGTTTATTACTTCACACATGCTATTTATTTATTTACAGATAAATAGTACTGACACAATTGGTACAGAGTTAAATCTTTTTGCAGGCGCAGAATCAGGAAACTCAGACTGTACTGGTAACAAGTAGATTATTATTATCTTTTGTTTCCCACTAATTTTTGTACTATATTCCATTATTTGCAAAAATCTTTTCAAATCTCTTTTTCAAAAATCAAATCTCTCCTTTTTCCAACACTATCATACACTTTCTTTCAAATCTTACTTCCACTCAAATTTTCCTTTTGTACGGAATCACATCATTCCCCAACGTCTCTTTCCTTCTTTCCATTCTATAAATACCTCTCATTTTCTTCCATAAAATCTCACATCAAATTCCAACTCATCTTTCAAATTCCTACCTCATATCTATTTTCTCTTCTTCCCTAACAAGAATGGCAAAGTGGATAGAGACACTGTTTCTTACAGTCATCACCATTGCTACGGTGATCATGACTTTCTTCTGCCTACATAGTCCTGAAGAGTGTGGACCTGCAATGGTTGCACTCCCAATCATCTACATGTTATTGTTCATAGCATGGGTCATTAATCGTCATTCTTAAAATTTGCCGTATTTCTTATTTCTTAAATGTACCGTTTATTCGTCGTACTGTTCAATATAGTATGTGATATTTGTACTGTCAGTATTAAATGTTGTACTATTTGTCATAATATTGCTTAATTACTAAGATAATATTTTGTGTGTTTTCTGCCAGTCAAATATTCCTATTTCTGTGCATTAAATGATTTTCAGGGTTATTATCGGTAATTTTGCCCGCATACCGTAAATATTAGTTATTTATTATGTCTGTGTTTTTCTAACAAGTCATGTAAATAAACTTTCATTTTTCACATAAAACAAAAACAAAAAACAACAAAAAAGAAAATTAACTTTGACTGTTGATTTTTCACTCTAACTGCTACGTCAATACCTGAACAGTCAGTTGACAGCCAAACTGCTGGCAGTACAATTCTCAGTGTTTTGTACCATCAATCAAATCAATCTTTCACAAATCAAAATTCCAAGGTTTTTGTTCTGGAAGTCTTCTGAATATCACGCGATTAGCAGAGACTCAACACTGCACAAAAATCAGGTACGCTTAACTGTCTCCTACACAAACAGTCCCTAATCAGGGTTTTTCTTGTTTTTACAGGAGCAACAAGTTTTTGAGAGCTCAAATGGATTTCATACACATCCATATATCTCAAAGTACCATCATACAAATTTTCAAACTTCAAATCACTCAGACGCACCGTCAGCAGCTCAAACAGTCAACAGACGACCCGTTTGACCAAAAAAGTCAACAGACAGTCAAAAATGAAATTTTTTGTCAAAGTCCATATTTTGTCAAAGGATTCATCATTTGATCATTGGATGATCATAATTCATCAAGGAAAGATCAAAAATCAACAAAACTCTAAGATTCAAAATTAGGGTTTTTGCCTGAAAAGTCAACTCAACTTTGACTGATCATAACTCTCTCATCCTTCATCCAAAAAATTCAAACCAAAGCTTGTTTTGAAGGAAATTCAATTATCTTTCAAATGCCATTGATCCCATGGTCATTGGATTCACCATTTGAAAAATATGACCAAAGACATTACAGGTCATTTTCAAAGTCAACAAAAAGACACTTTTTTCAAAAGGACACACAAGGAGCTTCAAAAATCATTTTGACATGAGACCAAAGACATTGGTTAGAGGACTCTTTGAGGTTTCCAAAAAGTGCAAGATCTCCTTCATATGACAAAAATTGAAGGATTTACACCTTGTTGAAGTTGGCTAAATTTTGGGAAAATGCATGAAATCAACATTGCTCAAAAATGTATTTTTTCCAAATGGGGCCAAGTTTTCATGGTTCAAACATCATTTCCATGATGATATGGGCCTCCCACGACCAAGACTAAGCCCATACCTTTTTTATCCATTTTTTGCATGATTTTATCTTACTTTAAGATTAAAATTAAAAAGAAAATGAAATGGATAAAGAATAGCTTGTCTTCCAAGCAAGACTCATTCAACTCTGTCCCAAAGCAAAGTACAGCAGAGGAGAAGAAGAAAATCAAGCCATGGTGGCTTAAAGACAAAGCTACCAATGTTGAAAAAGTCAAGATTCCAAAAAAACTCATCAATGCTTTTGGCTTAGTTTCTAAGCACTCTAATGCTTATAAATAGGCTATAGCACTTCAGTAACAAAAAGACAGGAGATAGAGAGCAAAAACTCTTGCTTGTAACACACTTGTAATCTCTCAAAATATTCAAAGAATTTTGAAATTCGAATTCCAAATTTAAGTCACTTTCCATTCAAACTAAACACTCAAACACGTTCCTTGAGCTTCACTGAACATATCCAGATCATTTGCAAGCTCTGAAACTCCTTGAATCGAACGCTACAGGTCTCGATTCATCCAAACTAAAACTGACTCGTGTCTCATAACCTAAGCATATCTAGCACGATGTAGACATATATTTGCACTTGGTGTGGTGTGTAGATCATTTCTGGAGCTTTAATTGAGTTTTAGATGCTTACACACGAAGATACCATTTTAGGGTTCTTAAGCTAAAATTTGGGATCCTCTGATTTAGGCAAAATTAGGAGAAACCAATGACATATTTGAACTCAGGGGACGATTTTAAGCTTAACCATGGTCTCCTAAGTAATTTATATTGCTTGTATGAAATTTTGACATGTGCAGGTCTTGTAGCTACGGACGAAAACCGTCACTAAAGGCTTTACCTACAGTTGCAGAGCCTATAGCAACGGAGAGAGGAAGAAGATGAAGGCGTGGCAGGCTCTGATTGGCCAGAATGCGCGCGCCAGCTTTGATTCAAATTCTTGGATCCTGTGTTGCGCTGTCTATGCTTTTGTCATGCTCCTCAAAGTCTGAGCCCTCTGATTCACTTCCAATCAGATCCAACGCGCCAGATCACTCTTCCACACCATGCTCCCTCACTGATTACCACACAGGATCAGTATCCTCTTATTTTCTATTTTATTTTCTATTTTATTTTAATTTCTTTGTTAAATTAATTAAAAATAGTTTTAAAAATCCAAAAAATACACAAAAAATATTTTTAGACTTCTAAAATAATATATTATTTTCTGAAATAAAAATATTTTATTTTTCTTCAAAATTTCAATATTTTGCATAATTAATTAGTATATATTTATATATTTGCTTTTTAATTATTCTAACCAATCAAAAAATCACAAAAAAAATTGTTCTTTGTGTTAAATATTGTTTATATATTATAAACTAATTTTGTACATATTTTGAATAATTTTATCTTTGAGTTTTAATTATTTGTATAATTATTTGCATAATTATGTTTTAATTAACTTAAATCAATTTCAAATCAATTTCCAAAAATTCCAAAAAAATTAGTTTTGTTTTAAAATTAATTGACAAATATTTTGTACATATTTTAAACTTAATTTCTAGGTTTAAATCTATTTTCATCTTTTTTCTTCATTTTAATTTAATTA